>NC_092213.1:1597555-1625459 GCF_043381705.1 Parasteatoda tepidariorum
ATTAAAATATATGATTATATATATATATATATATAATTGGCATAGTGAAACGAACACCACTTTGCTAAAAATTTGGTGTTCCGATGCATAACTCTTTACGACACACAATTTAAAATAAAGCGAATTTATTGAAAATAATTCAATAACCAATTAGTGTAATGTTTTGATATTTTATTTATTTCAATTTTTCAACAATTACCTTATTAATTTTACTGATTAGAATTTCGCACATAACCTGTGGTTTTATTTGTAGATCACTATCGTGTTTGAAGAGATGCTTTTAAATGAGTATAGACCTAAAACTAGATCTAACCTAAATAAATTTAAGCTATATTTTTTTTCCTTATCAACACTATTTATGAAGAAAAAATTTCGCCTAAAAAATATTTTGGAAACTTGTTTGATTAAAATAATTGATTTATTCAGTCCATCATGAAATTATTATTAGTTTAGTTGTATGATTTATTTATATAGGAAAAATACTTAATGAGCCATTTTTCCTGTTGTGGATCCTTAACTAATAACATTTCCTCCACACCATTCAATCAGTTTTTCAATCTTCTTAAATAATTATTTTTATCAATTCACTGTTTTGACGAATTTCTTTTTAGCATCATTTCATTGTGGAAGAAACTATCATTTAAAAAATCTGGATCTTAAAGGTTCAGAACAGGATAGTAAATTATCAGAGAAGATTAGTATTGGGAGGTCTTTTTAACAATACGAAACTGTATTGATGTATATAACGATACATATCAATAAAATTGCCATCATTTTTTAAAAATCATTTCGTAACTTAAAGAAAGGGGGAAATTGTTATTTCTGAATACCAGTATGAATTATAATTTTAAGTATAACAGAGTAATTATAGAAATTTTACAAAATATAAACAATGAGATAGAAGCAACATTGATTCTGCGTTCACATATAAACGAAACCTTTTTATGCTTCAAATTAGTATTATTTTTACATAATTTTGATTGGACTATACTATTTGAATACTTTTATTGGCTGTCCTCGGGCTTTGCTGATGGTGAGGGCAAAAACAAATCATACCAGAAACTGCAAACGTTTAAATTCAAATGGCATATCTGTGGGAATCATTGGAATACGCGGTAGCAGAACATCTTCTCCCTTTAATTGGCAATTTAGAATTTTAGGATATTGCTCATTATTCGTTTCACTGAAAGACGCGTACCGATACAAAGTCTAGGTGGATTGATGTTTCGGAGGAGAATGATAGATACTCCAGTATTCAATATTAAGACGTGCTGAGGCATACCTGGCACATCAAGTGAATTCTATGGATTTATATGTTCTTGCATAACCTGGAATTTCATTTAGAATGTGATTATTGATGTCATGTACATCGCTGGTTTTGGCTGCTAATATAGCACGTAGCCACTGAAGATTTTTGTAATTTCGCGCGATATTTGGGAAAACGTCAGTGCCGAATTAAGCGTAAGCGGGCTCTCTATGACATTCAAATTTTTGGGGCCCTTAGATTAACTTTTTTTCTCGTATATTTTTTATTTATTCAAATATAAAAGTATTTATAAATCTTCTCATTTAAGAAAGCATATTTAAAATAAAAAATAAATAATAATAAATTAAATTTGACTTTATTTTGTTAAATTAGAACTAAAAAATAATCATAACATTTTGAAAAAATTTGAAATTTATTAACACTTTACAAAATCAACGCTACTATAAAATTGGTATTCAAAAATCTTTTTTTTTTCTGTTTTTGCGATCAATAAACTCATCTATAATGTTATCAAATCTAATTTCACGGCGAACATCTGATTCAATAAACAACAAACTTAGCATGTCTAATCGTTTTTGAAACATGACGCTTCTTGCTCACTCTTGATTCGTTTCATTTTTGAAAACGAGGGCTCCGTAGAACAATTTGTTATCATAAGAATTAGAAAAATGCGAAGAGCAGTTTCAACATTTAGAAAACCCGATCCAGGTTTGTCTTGAAATAAAATTTCGTTAAGATCATAATGAGTGAACTGACTTTTTGATGGGCTTTGACTATGTAAGTCTGAAATTGTTTCAGTTCAGAATAAAAATCTTCCAAGTCGTCAAAATAAAAGTCGACTAAATTAGAAATCGCTTCTCGATATTCATTTTCCGCTAGTCCAAAATCCGCCAAAAAAGAAAATTTCTGAGGAACCTCCTAATAAACTTTGCCCCGTTTGTTAATTTCGGTTTTGAGCACGTCAATAATTACAATGAAACTATGAGAATACTTATAAATAATTACTAAAATAAGTAATAAATAAATATGATTAACATTATGTAAAAGAAACAATTATCGTATTTTATCAATATATATTTGAAATTGATTTTTTTTACAAAAAAATCATTGTTTTTCTTAATTTTTTAAAACTTATTTTCAAAAAATCATTCATCAATCATCACCCCTAATCATTGGGGGCCCCATGCCATAACCTAGTCTGGCCGAATGGCCAGACTAGGAAAAGGCCAGCACTGGAAAACGTTTTGAAAAATTCATCTATGGTTGAAATAATTCTGCAGAAGTCTGTTAGAAGTATAATGGTTTTGGTGGATTTATCCCCCCCCCCTTGTTGCCCTCATTCCATAACCTATATCCAACAGTTGCTTTGCAAAACATTCGGCCGATGCATCATGCTGTAGTTGAACACGCATGTTGGTCTTCAAGTTTATTTTATGTACATGTTTCCCCAACGCTGATGATTTGAGACATGCATGAAGTTCATCAGGAGTTGAACGTGGAATTATTGGTAGAGTTTGCCGGAAATCACCAGACAGTAAAATTAATGCGCCGCCGAAAAGTTGTTCATTTCCTCTCAAATCTCTTAGTGCAGGAATGGGCAAACTCTGTTGGTCGAGGGCCAAAAATCGAAAAAGAAAAGTTTGTTGGGCTAATTAAAAATTTTTAAAATAAAGAAACAAATTTAAATATTTTATTAGATGAATAAAGTTGCGATTTCATTTTTAAAAGTTCTTTATATTGAGGTTCGGAGTGAGATGTACTTATTGTAAGGTTAAATGCTTGTTTGTTAGTCTACTTCTGAAATTATTTTTTCTAAAGTTTATAGTTGAAAACACTTGTTTCACATATAAAAGATGAAGCAAACATAGCACTGATTTTCTGGGGATGAGATATTGAATTATGGAAAGTAGCTTTTGATAATGATTTACAAAACTCAAACTTTGGCATATTTTCAGATGATTGTTAGATTGCAACTCAATTAATTCAAAGCTACAAATCCGACCTCACTGTTTCACAATTTGCGTTGAAAGGCATGGTAAAAATATCTAATTCTGTTTGAATGGCATTGAAATCTGAAGCACAAAATGGAGTTTTTTCAAGCCATATTCATAATTCTTATGCTTTTCCATATTTACTGAGTGTATTGAATTTAACCTCGAGAAATAAGACAAGTCGTTTTTAGTTAGCTGCCCGGCAAACAAATTAAGCTTCAGTTTAAAAGCTTTGAGATGGGCCAAGATATCATAGATCAATTGATTTTTCCCTTGCATCTTAACATTCAAGTTGTTCATATGACAAAAAAGATCTGTGAAAAATGTAAGCACTTTCAAAAGGGCACTAAGGGCACTTTCAAATTTAAAAGTCTTTCCTGAAACTCACGAAAAATATCACATCCCATTGAAGTTCCCTTTAAAGAACGCATGCACGCCAGTTCCTCGGTAATTTCAAAGTTCTCATCAACAGCATTTATAAATAACACTAATTGAGCAGTATCGTGTATATCAGGGCTTTTATCCATAGTTATTGAGCAAAATATAAATTGTGCAATTTTTTACTCTAATTGTGATGTCAAATTTTAATCGATGGCTTCAATTCTAGAAGTTACCGTTTTTCGCTATAAGCTTACAGCCTCTAAATTATTTTTCATGTCTGGACATAAATCATCACTAACTTGGAGCATACATTATTTAACAAACTCCCCATCACCGAGAGATTTATTATTTTCAACAATGTTGTATGTTACAATCTAACTTGCATGCGTAGTTGCTTCTTGGACAGAGTTTATCTTCTTGAAAAAATTTTGTAGGCCTGATAATTCTCTGAGAAGACTTTCTGCATTTTGTCTTCTTTCACATTCAGACATTGTTTCGTAGTTGGCATTCTTCTGCTTGACTGTAATATGCCGGTTAATGTAGTTAAAAACTGCTACAGCTTCATTATAGATAAGAGATACAGGTTTATCTTTTGCAACTGTAGAAAAATATTTCCAAGTTCATTCATCATTGAACGCACGGCACTCTGAATCAACTTTGCGTTTTTTGTAGCCATTTTGGAGTTAAAAAATTTTACAAATAACTTAAACAAGCACTAGTAGCTATTTTCTATTTTTAATAATTTCACCATTATTTACAGTAACGTTATATGTGTTCAATCTTTCCACATGTAATAAATAGTGTTAGAACTCGAGCCGGGAGAAAAATCTACTCGTTGGAGCTTAAAATGCGCAGCCTGCCACATCAGAAGTGCGAGTCACGTATATTAGATTCCGTATGTTTGCTCCTCCAGAAAGACAAACGCTCTTTGGCACCAATCTACGGCTATACGATTTTTTGCTTTCAACATTTTACCAATTGAATCTATCTGTGTTAGCTAATTACATTATATGTTTTGTAGAGCAAGAATAGAGTAAAAAGGTCATCAGTACTTGATACATTAATAGTTAAGAAAGAAAGAACAAAAATAGCTTTAACAAAGTAGACAAGAAAATTAATGTATTTGTCCCATACCTGTCTTAGTGTATGATAAAGCGCTTCCAATGCATTTCTGTGCGCCATAGCACATTCATCCCAAATTATAAGTTGGCATGATTGTAGTATTTTACCTATTACAGATTTTTTTTTTATATTGCATGTGGGTGCTTCAATGAATCGCATATTTAAAGGTAATTTAAGTGTTTAATGCGCTGTTTGGCCACCATCCAAAAGAGTTGTTGCAATTCCAGAGGATTCCAAAGCCAATGCAGTTTTATTTTGTGATCGTATTGTTGCCAGGATAAGGGAAATTAAAAAATGTTTTACCTGTTCCTCCAGGTGCATCTAAGAAAAACAATCCACCTCTTCGATTTGTAACAGCTGTCATAATTTTGTCGTATGCTATGCGTTGTTCGATAACCAATTTTGCAAGATTTGTTTGAACAAATTAACTTAATTTGTCGACATCAAAATACGTTTGTCGTAGAAAATTACGATTAAAAAGATTGTTTGCACATCGATTTGGAGCAAGAATTCCTAGTTGCAACAATGTTTTATTGAAGATTGTTAAACATATGTCCTCGAATAAAATTAAAGCCTCATTATATACGTCTGGAGAGAATTGAATGTGTGGATTTTGATTTGCTGCACGTAAGCGATGTAATATGTCTTCACTCATGTTGTCTTTATATTTTTCGCAAAACTCTTTTGGATTGGACGGAAAGCACATCGTTAATATTATTGTAAAATAACGTGCGCATTTCCTGCAGTCGAGTAGTATTAGATGCATCAGCCTTTGAAGCATCCCAATGTGCGTCGTTTTCAAGAAGATTAAATTTTTGGCAAGCATCGTGATAAGTTGCACGTACTTTATTGTTTGCTGTTCTTAATTCTTGAAACGATGTCGGTCTACGCACGTTGACTAATAGTAATCATAAGTAAAAGCATTCTGCATTGTTAGGGTGGATGGTGTAGAGACGACCTAATGCATCAGTTGAATATAAATTGGGATTTAACTAATCAGAAAATTCAGTTTCGTTTTTCCCTCGTCCCTCTTGAACGGTTTGTCGTGGAATGTTCTAATGTCGACAGTAACCTTCCTCGTGTGTTAAAATATCTGTATACCAAGTTTCCTTGATTTCGGTTGGATGATTTAGGAGTCTATAAAGGGCATACACACATCACACACACACACACACAGTCATTTTTATACATATATATAAGAATAGAAATCAGATTAAGATGCTGTTGACAAATTATTTTGAATTTAGTTTCAATTAGTGATCTAGGAAAAAGGAAAAACAAAAATTAAAAAACTATTTACGAAATCACAAACACAAAAACTTCATGAAATTCCAACAACAGCAATAAGAGATTTTTTTTAAAGTTTTTGGAACAGAAAAAATAGTAATTTCAATTTTAAAAAAAACTGGGACCTGGATGTGCCTCTTTGTATATGTGCTTGCTTTGTGGTTGGTTAAAGTGCTAAATCCGGTTATTATTAATACTTACCGATAAATATTAATAATAATCGCTTCCCTTGGTCAAAGTGAGAAGTAAAAAAGGGAGATTTTTGGATCGTGATCTGTGGCAGATTAATTGCCAAGTCTTGGAAACTTCCGGGCAGTGACCCGTGAGAAACAAAAAAAAACCGCGAAAGGGACCAACTCGAAGGGTATAACACATAGCTACCACCGAGCAAACATCGATAGGTTTTTTTTAAAGAAAATTTTCCTGTTTAAAATCAATTTGCTGCCTTGACGATCTTAGCTGGCGTGGCAGATCACGATACGGAAATATCTCCAATAAAAACGTGCAGAAATGACATTGACCAAACTTCATTGGTTATTATTAATAATAATCGCTTAAAGTATTCACTTTAACCAGCTTACTTGGTTATTGACGGGTTAGTTTTGATAATAACCGACTATTCACGTTGATCATAACATATAGAATGAATAGTTTAGAGGAGTTCAAAGGTTTCAAATCTCGAAGTTCGTTTTTTCGATATATTCAATGAAATAAAAATTAAGTTGAAAAAACTTAAAATTTAGAAGTAATGAAGATTTAATGCATAAATATTAAATTTTTAATTAAATTTTGACTTATATACTCCTTACTGTAATTGCCATACATAAAACAATATTAACATTTTTAACAACTAATAATAACAACTTTTGTCATACAGACTTGGTTTAATTCAAATCAGCGTAATTTAAAAAAAATTAAAAAACCATACCTCATTTTTCTAGATGAGAAATTCTTTCCCTCTAAAAGCCATTTTGAGGCAAATTTTCTTGTACCTCAAAATTTTATCCGAATCTTTAACTAGCCTAACTATCTCCAATTTTAGCCAGTAATCATGACTTATGGGAGATTATTCTATAGGCAGAACAAAATATTGATGGTTTTCAAAATCAACATTTTCAGTTCGTTAAAAAAAAATGTTATACGACAGAATTTTTCACTATTTTTCCTGAAATCAATATCCAAAAATCTATCAGAATCAGCTATTAATTTCTAAAAAAATTTTTGGTCGCAGGATTCTGTTATTTATGTATCATTCCTTCAACTGTGTTTGCCAGTAATATTTATCTACTCTTCTTAATATTATTCTCTGTTACCATTACATTTTTGATTTCTATGATTATTCAAAATTTAAGATCTAAAACTATAAGTGTTGTTCCTTAATTTTATTATCGATTAAATTACCTAACCTTATTTAGTTGACATTTTGTAATTTTTAAGTGCTAAATATATTAGATTTACTTCTAATAAAATTGTATTACTTTTATTACATGGGAAGGAAAACCACAAAAACCAGTCATGGTTACCCCGACGGCCCCGACTAACCGTCTACCACTGAGGATATTTTATGTCATCACAATATCCTTAAGAAATGACAGCAATAGATAATTACGCTAAAGAACAGAATTTAACGTTTTGATGCAAGCTGAAAAGAAATAGCGTAAAAATCGTGCTATCATTTTAACAAAAGAAAAGAATTATAAAAGTAAGAACTTTAAACTTATTAAACCATCTTCAAAATCATCTTTTAAGTATTTATGTTTTTTCATGTCTTTTTTACGTAATATTTCTGTAATAAAAGGCCATTTTCTTACTCGTGAAATATAAGATTATTTACATCATTGAAAGTATGCGGAGCCGATTGTTTTCCCCATAAATTTATTGTTTAAGGTAGCCTGATGTCCAAACAATTCAGTGAAAAATTATTAATACATTAATTTTAATTATAAAGAAAGTATTTGGCATAGGTAGCGAATATTTAGTGCTTATATCATAAGTCAAACGAATTTAGAATGAGCTGCTGCTAACTTTAATGTTCTCACCTTTTGCGCAGAGCCCATTAAAGTAAATAACATATTCGTTCTTAAAACCCCACTCGTATATAAGTAAATACAGTAAATCTTGTCCTAAACATGCCAAAACAATTTTCGTTATTTTTCAAGTTATTTAAAAATTCAAGTTTATTATAAAATCATGGAAGAAATATGTAGTTGATGGTTTTCTTAATGTGGGTGCCCAAAAATAAAGCGGAGCGAATCTTTCTCAATAAAAACCTTTCTTAAGCGATATAGAACGATTCTTACCGTTAAGAAACTATATTTAAAACCAGCTATATTATATTTCCTTTCATTTCTTTTAATTGAATCAGATTTTAAAAATTTTGGTTCAAAATCACTGACATCCTAAGCTCGAAAATAATTAATTTTTTTATCATATGGCTTTGGAAGAAAGAATTTTTTTTTCTCCTTCAAACTATATATGACAGATACTATCAAAAACTTCTCATCATTTTTCAAACTCTTAAAAAAAAACAGGTCTTCTTATCGTTCTTTAAATGGCAGTCATTTTAAGGCCTTTCACCTCAACATTTTCTTGTAATTCCCAACACTTTTCTGACATTTTTATTTATTCGAGCCTTCCATGCATTTTCATAATTATTTACCAACATCCGTGATTGTGTTTAATAATAGAAGCATTTTTACCCAGATTTTTATCTTTTCAAAACAAAGAAGCCTCGAGTCGCAATTTAACACTTTTTTTTAAAATCCGGAACTTGATTTTGGCTGACATAGTCATCTACGTATCTTTTTCATTATTAGGTCAGTGTTTTGAAGATTCATAAAAATATTATTCCATTTGAATAGTTGGGATTTCTCCAATTGTACATTGCTTGCACTCAGTTCCTTAAATTGATACTTTACTAAAGTCAGTTATATTAATGATTATTTTATTACGGAATTTTCCTATTTCGCAGAAAACTATCATAAGACGCTAAAAAGTCTTAATTAGGAAATATTGCTTCATTGGAAAATAGGGCTATCCACTTCAAATGTAATTGATTACAAGAAATGTCAAAAATATTTAATGAATGCCAATTATAATTAAAAGTGATCATAATTGGAATCATGATTGCAAGTAATCACACATTAAAATTAGAGTTGTAGTCATAATAGCCAGTCAGTAGGATTTACAATTAAAAATGATCTGCGGTTACAATCATCTATGAACACGGAATCCCCTGTGTACGAGGAATATATGAGGAACTCTTCACCATGTACCCAATGGACAGTCTGTACCGTGAACATCATGTACCCAATGGCATCACTTATTTTTTTTACATTTCACTCCTAACTTATTGGAAATTCTCCGAAAATCTGATTGTTTTTTCCCCCAAATGTCCATTCATTTAATTACTAAACATTTAAATCACCGAAAAAGATCTCCGGAGGTGATGCAATCAAGAACGATGATGTGCTGATTGGAAACATGCCACCTCCATCCGCAAAGGCTATTTCAATGCTCTTTTAGCTTTGATATCACGTATGAACATCCTTTGAATGTTATTAGTAAAACTTTTGTTAATTAAATATACGGCTTCGAGAGTGTGTGCAAAGATGAAGAAGAAAGATTTTTGAAACCTCCAACTGTTTACTAATCACTAAAATAGCTGAAGAAATAATTATGTAGCTCTCCACAGCGAATCAACACTTGTTTCTATGTTCATAAAAAATATTATTTTATTACACTTATTTTTGAGTGAAAGTAATATGCTCCATTGCAGCCTAATTACTTAATCAAAATCAATCACAGATTGAATAGAAGTAGTATACATTAAGATAAAAGGTGGATGATTTCAATCGGTATTGCATTAAAGAAATCAATGCTTTCATAAATCAAATTGAAACGTATCGACCAGAGTTGGCCAAAAATGAAATCAATTACATTTTCTGATTACAGTAATCAATTACTTGTAATCATGATTACAATTTTCAAAAATTTTGATTACAACTGTAATCATGATTACTTGTAATCGTGATTACAAAGTTTGATTGCAGCTGTAATCATCATTACATAGTCGATTACAGTAATCAATTACTTGTAATCATGATTACAACTTTCAAAAAATTTTGACTACAGCTGTAATCATGATTACAATATTGATTACAGTAATCAATTACTTGTAGTCTTGATTACAGATGCAATCAAAATTTTGATTACAACTGTAATCATGATTCCAAGAAATTGCGATTACAAGTAATCACAACAAAAACGATTACGGGTAATTATGATTACAAGTAATTAAAATATATGATTACATGTAACTATGATTACATGTAATCTAAATACACTATTACAAGACTAATGTATTCTTATGCATGATTATATTTTACAGTAGATAGTATAATGTATATATTTCGGACATTTACCAAAGCGACTATGTGATTATCAACATTCACCGGTGGAAGTCAACAAACACCCATTACGATCATTCACAGTAAAATATACGCTCCACACTCCTCTGAAGATGCCAAAAAGAAATTTTAATGAAGTTCTCAGCTAAAAGCTATTTTTGTTACTTTGAAAAGCTTTGTGTTTATGTTATTACAATATTCCTAGCAATTTTGAGTAGATGCTAAATTAATATCCATATTAAATGTTTCAAATATTCCTTGTTAATGTAAAATGTCTTCAGTTGTTTTAAAAATGTTCACAAAAAGTATAACAAAAATATTTTTTTGGTACTGACTTTGACACCAAAAAATCGCCAAAGATAAGAGAGGCCCTTATTGTAAACCTCTAAAAAATACAAATAAGCTAACTATCTCGATGACACTTTTAATGGATAATAAACAATTTTGTTAAAATCAAACTGTAGAGTTATTTGCTGTTATTAGTTATGCCAGCCAATGAATTGTAAGAGTTTTAATTTTCACCAAAACTATAAGAAATTTAAAATTAAAAGAATATGCAGATCTAAAATAATAAGCAATACATATTATAGCAGAAAATAATTTAACTTAATAATGGCACTGTTCAAGAACAAAAAGACATCGTAACCGAGTAAATGAGTATTTATGTTATAAAGTTAAAATCAGTTTTAACATTCACGTGACGCGTTTAATGGGTCATTAAAATGGACTTGCCAATCAGTTTTATTTTGCTTTTTGATTCGAGACGATGTAGTGTTTGTTGCTCAAAAAAAA
Source organism: Parasteatoda tepidariorum (assembly GCF_043381705.1). NCBI lineage: Eukaryota > Metazoa > Arthropoda > Arachnida > Araneae > Theridiidae > Parasteatoda > Parasteatoda tepidariorum. Next base: position 1,608,805 of record NC_092213.1, read on the forward strand.
AATCTTAATATTTAGACTAAGACTTAATTGCTAATCAGGAAGGCTAATCTTCCAATCTCATGACAGACTGAACTGGGATTTGAGTTGCAGCGTTGGCACGACAATATTTTCTCCATTCAGCACATGAAAAGTTTCCTGTGCTCCCCCACATTCCCAATCCTGGACTTATAAGAATACGATGCTCTCGCAAAGATAGCAGCACCATAAAGTTACTTAACACAAAAAAGTCAGCCACAACCCATGCCCAGTACCTAATGAAAAACATAACTCCGATTTCCATTAATTATTTTTTACAGTTTTAAAACCATGCTAGTTTAAATGGTTAAAAAGAAAAACGAATAGTTTTGCATTCATGGTATTCAAACCATACTAGTTGCAAACGGTTTCAAAACCGCAAAGGTAAAAAATGTTCTTTACCGTAAACTTTAGGGTTAATTGGATAGACAGACTTCTGCCTGTTATTTTACCGCAATTTTAGAACGAAATTTCTACCAGTGTGGGGTACAAGTGTAAGTAAACAGAATTCTTTTTAGAGATACATTTTAAGTGAATAATTTTAACTTTCGTAGAAGAATTTTCTTATGCCAGGAAGCAAAAATTATTGCGAAGCAGTCATCGGGCTCGGTGAGAGGTAGCGTACAGAGGACTTAGCTTCTAGTTCTGTAATAGTGTCTAAATGTTAATAAAAAAGAGTATAAAGTTCGTTTGATGACAGCACAAAATATTAGAGTGCGAAAACTTTTTTAAAATTCAATCTAGTGTTTTGATGCATGGTTCAAAAAAATAACGAACAAGAAAAATTGTAATTACAATTGTATGTGTTTAAAACTTATTTATTCCTCCTCAAATTTATTTTTCAAATTTCAAGTATTTTCTTATGTTTTTGTGAAGTATTTCTTTGGCATTATACCATTTTCTTAACACGGATTCCCATTAAGCTTATTAAAGATGTTATAAAATTTTATGAAATAACCTATTTTTTTTGTAATTTCATTTAAATAAAAAGTATGTTTAATAAGTAGTGATTGTATAGAAGATAAATATCTATAGAATTCAAAATTAACTGCTGTCCCCACGTTTCGGGAAATAAGTTCCAATATGTTCTTTATTTCGGGGAGAAAAAATTGCTGATACACTTCCCTGGAGGGAAAATGTTCGATTTTCTATGATGAAATGACTAACGACATCTCATCCTATTGTGTCATCTTATTTCATAATAATTTATCTTGCCTTCAGGGGGAGCTGTCTCTCTCTCGAAGCATTTCAGGAAATATCTGCACGGCGAAGAAATTGTCCTTGGTGGCTAGTCCTTGGGTGGAAAAGAAATCAGGACAGCCTTGAACATTCGAAAATGTTTCGTTTGCGCATAACAGTTGTTGTGTTTACACCAGAAACACGGGGCTGTGCCAGGAAGCTTTGGTGCAACCTTTCACCTCCACAAACGACCGAGAAAAACAAAGCGTCCGAACGCTTTTAATGGCAACGCTATTAGTGGGTGTGTTCGTTTTTTTTTCTTTTTCTTCTTCTTTTTCTCATTTTTCATAGAATTCTGAGAGGGTGGGTTTCTTTTGTTCGTGAATATGTGACATTCAAAGGAAAAATGATTTTCGCTATAAGTGTTCTGAACTATATTTTTTCAAAGTGGATAGGTGGGTTAAATATGGAATCGAATGTTTCTCTTTTCTGTATATCACGTTCTCTTATTCTTGTTTGACCAGAATTGCATTTTTTATTCTGTTTGTAACTTTTCAAATTTAAATAGAGTATTTATGTAAAATCATAGTTTTTGATTCATTATTTATTTTCTTTTATTCGTCGTCTAATGCAGTTATTCTGAGGCTTAATTAATCACAACTTTTTTTTTTAGTTATTTAAATTCTTACAGAAGAGTGCACCATTAAACACTCATTTTTTTAAATGGATATTAAATAAATAATTTTAAGAAACTGAAGCGGAATGTATAATTGATACTATAAAAACTTCAAGTCATCCAAAATTAATGAAGCTCATAATAAACGTCAAGAGCTCAAAAATAAGAGTTCGTTCTCAGTGGCGTAGTTTTAATGTATATTTTGAGGGGGTCCTGGTATATATATATATATATATATATACATACAGTAGAGCGCCGATTATCCGAACNGGCATGCGTCAACAACATCACAACATATATATATATATATATATATATTCCCTCCAAATGTATAAATTACAAAAAATTAATAATGAAATTCTTTTTTAAACAATATCCTACTTACCGCTCATTAATCAAGTAACGTATAATTTCGGAGAAGGTTTTGTCCCCCAAAACTACGCCATTCTCAATACTCGCCAAACGGAAATGAGGAAAACGTAAGAGATTCGAAATAGAAAACATGCGAACGTGCCAGCGAATAAATGAAAACAAAATTTAAAAGCAAAAGCAGAAAAACCGAGGTAGCAGAGAGTGAAACAAAAAATGAAAAATATATAATGGTAAAAAACTACATTAACCAAAATGGCAAAATGCATTTCCACGCGTTTTAAAGAGTAGATAAAAAAAAGTCGTTTGCATGCATGATCATCAGCATTCACATGAATGACGCAAGATTCCAGAGCATCGAGATGAGCTGATATTTGAGAAAGAATTTTGGCTTTATCGAAATTTAACTGATTTCAACATTGTGTAACAATAGATGATTTATCACACTCTTTGGTGTAGCATAAATCGATGATTTATGATAAACATATTTATTGTGTACCTTTATTTTGCATCTTAAAGAGGGTCTGGTTTTTCCAGAGAAATTTTTTTGCTTTTACTATATAGGGAAAAATCTTTATAGGATGGGAAAAAAATGACCCCAAAGTTTTTTAAATTAAAGAAAAATCTGTTTTCGAGCTGCATTTAAAGTTTCATTAGAGGAATTTATTTTCGGTTGGTTTTCGAAAAAAATTTAAATTCTTAAAACACTAAATCGCTATTATTCATTAAGTGTGTGTCAATGATATTTAATTCTTAGTCATTCTTTAACTTATCAAATAACTTCTTTTTCGAAAGAAAAAATGTTCTCGAGATATGGCGAAATACGCAAAAAGTAAAATTAACATTAGGGGGGGGGGCTGGATTTTGGATCAGACAAACTAATATTTACCTTGGGGGGGCCAGAAATCCAAATAGATAAGAAAAAAGGTATGTTTATTCATGGAAAGTGTGTTTTTGTGTCTGATTTTGTAACTTAAAATATCGTCTGGACTAAGTAATTAGCATATTTAAGGTCACCCTTTCGAACCATTAAGATTGAGTCCTAAAGCGTGAAGATCAGATCATTACATTAAAAGTTATTCAGGGTAGCCCGTTTTTCTTTTTGGCTCACTGTGCAGTACGGTAACTACTTTGCACTGTTAAAAATTTGCACTTTTAAAATTAACTGTAATAAAAAAAAATATATAAATATACATGAAGAAGTCACTCATTGATTATATCTTGCTGTAGTAACGTATTTTATACATTACGCTATTAAAATGTCTTAAAAATAATGCAGAAAATAGTAGCCATACGTTTTAACTTGGAATTTTATAGTTGATAGAGTTTCCTGAAATAATACGGAAATTAAAAAAAACAGGAACAGAGACTGAAAAGAATTACATTGAAGATAATAGCAGCATAATACGTATCAAATTTCGAACTTTCGAAGAAAAGGACTATTATGCTGCGAGAAACTTAAAATTTCTTGGAGCATACAGAAGAGTACCTATTTTGTACATTGCTGTGTTAAATAAATAAACAGGATGAAAATTGCATTAAAGATATTTAGAAGCATTGTACGTTTCATATTGTCAAAATTTCTTGAAATTATTACTATTAAGTATAACATCGATGAAGTTCACACTCTTTCTCATAGACATCAATTTCATTTATTCAGAAAAGCAAAAAAAGAAATAACACTGAATAAATAAAAGATTACTTTATACAAAAGCATCAACTTGTATTCCTTATGTTTCAATTCAACAGAAGAACTGGTTTTTCGAGGTAATGAATCAAGAAGTAAAAAAGACAGTTTAAAAAAATAAAATAAAATTTTTTTTTTGTGAATCTCTGTTTTGTAAAATGAATTTAGTGTTGATTATGATTTACGATCGATGAACGGTGGTTTAGAGTTTTGTTAGTTGCTTCCGGAATCTCTAATGAATCGAAGCCTTCGAAGGACGAGTTTCGAACGATGAGACATAGTTTATGGCTAATATGTGATTCTTGTTAAAAATTAGTTTAATCCTTAGTGATGCCCTAAATTAAAAGTTTTAAATAGGTTAAAAATAAAATAAACTGTTTGATAAGTTTATTACTACCAATCTGAAAAAAAATTATTGTATTGCCAAGCTCGCATTTGAATTATGACGAAAGTACTAAAGTTCGGAGATGTCTCGATTTTTGTTAAATATTGATATATTTTTTTTAAAAAAATTGTGAGGACACTATTTTAAAACAAGTTATCATAATATGCTGCGAAATAACTGTCATAAATGTTGAATATACTATGATCAACACTGATGTCAGGTAAAAGCGCTATCAATATTTATAATGACGCGATCAGTAACGAAAATCGATATCCATTACAACAGAATCAGTACGAACAGAAAAAAACACTATCGATTTTATCTCGATCATTAAAAATCGATAGCAAAAAAATATCAAACAATATGTCACGATTGTTATCGATAACGAAAATTATTTAGTATAATGATCATCACTAACAATAAGAATCAAATGTCGTACTATCGGGTTTGTTTAACAAAAAGAGTAATATCATGGACAGTGATAAACACCGAATATTATATCGATACTAATATTTATCGAAAATGATGTTATCATATAGGTTGTTAAATTGTGTTGTTTCTATGTCAGAATTTATCACCGATTTTAAATGAGAGCCACCGTTGTTTGAAAATTCGAAATGCTCTTTTAAAATTGCTTGAAAGGATAGGAATTTATTCAAAATTGTATCTTATAGCCGATTCTTGATCGATCATTCATTGGTTATCTTTGATGGATTCTCTACCATCTTTCAGACATTAATAGGAAAAAAACTTGCTGTGCTTTCTCCATTGAGGAAAATCGATTGAATGAAAACTGTAAGCTCATTTTAAGATGATAAAATTAAACACCTTTCTGACTGTTTCAATCTGTTTTCAAAAAACGTAAAATATTTTATAAAGTTTTCAGATGATACATTTAAAATGGAACTTTCCGATTACAACTCTCTATCACTCTAGTATAATTTAGATGCATACATTTTTAATGAACTCCTTTTAAAATTATATTTCTTAAAATTATGCAAAATCTAAATTATTGTGTACCTTACAATTCAACATTTTTTCGACCATTATTAAATAAATTAATAAAAAATAATCTATATTTACTAAAAATTATTTTTTTTGCATGGAATTAATTACTTTTGAATAAACGAATTAATAATTGTGCTCGGAAAATTTTTCAATTCGCTCAAAAAGTTTTAGAGATATAGTGAAATTCATCAAAAGTAAAATTAACATTAAGGGGTTCAAACTTTGGAGATCTCTCCTGACCAAACTATTGGGACCACATCTCCCAGATATTATATTTAGGGGGTCAAGCATCTAAATCCGTAGAAAAAAAGGTATGTTTAATCAGACATTTTTGTGCCTGATTTTGTAACTCAAAATATCGTCTGCACCTAATTAATTAGCATATCTGAGGTCACCCCCTCGAGCCATTAAGATTGAGTCCTGAAACGTGGAAATGCGATCATTAGATCAAAAGTTCTTCAGGGTAGTCCGTTTTTTTAGAGCACTGTGCATTCTTCAGATCACCGAAGTCAAGCATCACTGGCTACGGTCAGTGTGCGGGTGGGTGACCACTTGGATCAGTCTGCGTAGGGACCGAGGGTGTGCGGTATTGGTCCTCGTTAAACTGTGCTACCATAAAGTGCTCGACTTCGCGCACAGGTCGTCGGGCTACCGAAGCGGGGGTGCCATCCCCTCCGCAGAGGATCAAAATTGTGAGGATTCGTGAGAAGCTCATCATCAGGGATGTTTCCCAGACCGTCGCCAATAGCCCATTGTGCAGCTCTAGTGCGACGTAAATTAACAACAACAGCATTCTTCTTCGGAATTGCATAGATTTAAGCTTCTAGTTTCTACAGTTTTTGCGCAGTAAAAACTATTAGAAAAAATGCAACATTGCAACATAAAGTTAAATACCCAAAGCAGCTACGCTTATAATTTTTTAACATAAAAGCATTAGTAGATAATGTTTAATGAATAATAATAAGGTATATATTGCGGCTTGTGATTTTTCTTACTTTCATTTTTAAACTTTTTTGGAAGTTATTTTTATGAAATACTTTTTAAAGTTCGCTAATATAAAGGAATTATGTTTCAAAAAATTTTTATTTCCACATCGTATGCCGCTAAATTAAATTTTGCATGCAAATAAATTACGTTAAATTTTTAGCGTCTTATATAAAGATCCGAACACGAAGACTTACAGATCTACTTTTGAAGTAAGTTAATAAATTTATGCTTAATTTGTGTTAAAAAGAAAAGGTTTTTAAAATGAAAAAGCGGGTATAGTTGTTCCGAGTTTATATTCTTTCATTTATTATCCCAGAATTTGATTCAATTTATAACTGATATTTTTTTAGTATTAAGTGAATTTTATTTTCCTTTATAAAAACAGACATAAAAAACCTTTTTTTTTCTATCATTTTAAATAACTTGTTTTTAGTGAGCAATAAATAAACATTTTATTTCCTCTATGAACTTGTTTCCGATTTTGTCCAGCTTTACATTAAATTAAATACTTTCCTTAAAATTTAAGTGCACATTTTGTTTAAGTAATGTTAAAGCGAAGTTGTGTGTATGAGGATTATCAGCGCAAACACTTTCATTGAAAATAATCGGATGATGTAAGAACTAGACCTAGAATTGGATCTTCTTATAGTTTCATCAAAACAACATCCATTTTGGTGAGGTTTTTATAATAAATTATTAATTGTTTTTTTTCCTTCTTTTTTTGTAAATTCCAAGTCAAAATGTATTTCCATGTTAACGCTACGTTTGTTAATTTATAAAAGCTCTGGAAAAAATAGTGCTAAATTGCATCTTATTTAAAACATAAGGTCAAATTTATATAGTCTGTATTTGATGTATTGTCTTATTATTACACTAAAAATGCTCGTCGAAGTACAGTTTCAAAAACGGTATGGCTAATTTAAATCAAGAAGCCACGTTTAGAAACTTGGGCAGATTGACAAATCATAGTGCATACAGTCGTCACACGATAAAAGTACGAGTCTTAAAAAATATACCGTTTATCTAACTCTTAAGGTAAAATATTGACATGCAGAGAAAAAAATAAGATCAAAATTATTATAATAGGGTATCATTTACAGCGTTTCTGGCTCTATTGGGAACGCAAAAAAGGTCTGTCATTTTTGCCGAAGTGCTTTGGTAATGATTTTGGAAAAATCACACAAAAAAAATATGGTTTTATAATATGTAATAAAATTTTGTAATTGTGGTAATATTTGCTATTTTTTATAATGATACGTAAGACATGGCATAAAAATTATTCATTCGGTTAAATTTACTTTTCTGATTTGTAAACACTTTTTTTACAAAATGTGTTGGAATAAGAGCAATAATAATTTAAAAAACCAGAATTTTTGATAATCTCGCACATTTTTTTCTCCGTGCTTGTTGTCGTAATCTTACATAAAAAATCTTTCAAAAAAGCCGTTTTAAGTAAGAAAGAAAAAGTTTATTTAACTCCTATACTGAAAAACTTTAACCTACAGTTGCCACCATTGTATTGAAATAATCAAAAGCTTTTTACAGTGCATGTAGTCATACTTTATATTTACTTTTTCTCCGTTTTACTTATTTATCTATTTTTCGTTTGCTTGTTTACTGATGACAGATATTTTCCTGCGCTTTAGAATGAATGCATGACTTTATTGCAAAAATTTCGTTTAAGAAACAAGTATTACATTTGCTTTAATTCTTTCAAACAATTGTTAGTTTTTCCATTTTATGTAATTTTTTCCACAATAAGTACAGTTCTGTACTTAAAACTATATTTAGTGTACCTCCACACCAAAAATGGTAGCAACTTTACTCTAAAACATTTTAAAGTGTACGCTTAAATTTTGACACATTCTTACAGATGTGTTGCTATCACGCACCAACTCCCGCAAAGTACCGTTGGAGGGGGGGGAGGAATATGGCTTATTTAAAATGAAATATCGCATTAGAATACTTAACATTAAAGCGTTGTCATAACAATATAACCACGTGACTGTGAATGACCGAAATGGGTGGTTGTTGACTTCCACCAATGAATGTTGACAATCACATAGTCGTTTTAGAAAATTTCCGAAATCTGTAATAGGTCTAGCGAAGCGCCTATCACCCGGTATATATTTGTCCAGTATGCCCCACATCAATGTTTTTTTTTAAGGTCAAGTGCTACGGCCTAGTATGCATGTAATCGGTACTCCGAACTAGTCCTGCTCCGAACACTGATGTTTCTCCTAATCTATCGTGAGCACAGGTATTAAAATATCAAATAAATGAAATATCATCAACGAATAAATTAATATCAAATCGGATATAACAAATATTTCGGACATTCACCGTTATTATTCTCTTGATTTCGGTCAATCACGGTAACAACTATACGATTCTGAACTGAAGTACAGTTTTAAAGAGGATGAAGCCAGTTTAAATCGTTAAGTTAAATTTGGACTCCCCACATAGAATGCGTTGTCACGGAATTCCTCAAAAGTACAGAAGCCGTTTCGAGAGAAAAGATAATCTGTCATTGAAAGTATTATCTTTCGAGACATTTAATTTTTAACAAAGCGTTCGACACCTTATATTGATGAATAAAAGAAATGAAAAACACATTCTATTGTTAAATATGAGGGTCAAATCGGAAGGAAGAAATTAATCCAGGGCGTTCGTGACTTACAACAGTGAACACGTGTTGCCAATAAATGTAGGAAAGTTAAAAAAGATTTTCTATTGAATTTTGTCTGTGCAGCAATGGATTCGTTAACTATCATTACTTTGCCTTTTAATGAAATCACATGCTCTATTCATAAACCATTTTGAACAAAACAAGGAATAGATTTCTTTTCCATCTGAAACAAAACATTTTAATCCTAAAAGGCTGTGGGTCGAAAAATTACTTTTAGCTGCTTCTGTTTTACTCCCTCTGTGTTATAGAAAAATTGGTAGATAAAGGGAAAAAAAAGGTGCGAAATTTTTTAAATCAATTTTTTCCCGTTCCGCGTGAAATATTTGAACATATTTCTTTTCGAATATGTTTCAAATTTTCGAACATATTTCTTTTTTCTTGTTTTAAGACAAAAATGAGTAGAGTTTACTTCGTCGACAAAGCTATCTACTTACAAAACAGAATGCTTTTATGTATGATTGTCGCAGCGGTCATCATTGGCTACTTTACCGACATTCCGTTTGCTCGATATAGACTAAAAGAAGAATATTTGACAAGTCAAATATTTTAAGTGATTTGTTAGTTTCCTTACATCTATCTTTATAGAATCAAGAAGGAGTTTCATTCGCAAGTTTATATGAATTATTTATCGTTGTTTTTCTATGTTGGGTCAGAAAAGGTAAAATAAACGTGAATAATACAAAGGTGTTGTTTGTTGATGTTTACGGCCTTAAAAAAAGTTTTTTTAAACCTTGATAATTTAAAATCAACAAAAAGTAATGAAATAAAATTAACTAGTGGGACTAGACTTTCGTGCACTCTTGCCAGAGTAAATGATTGCGATGTCGTACTGGCGTTGAAGACTTTAGCATGCTGGCTTAACATTTTTTCTCTTTTTTTTTTTTTTTTTTTGAAGTGATGAACTACTATTATCTAACTTTTCCTATTGAAACGAAAAGTAGTGACCATTTTAATGGACCACTATGTAACTAGCTTGTTTTTAATAAACGATGTTAAGGAACAAAAATTCAAGAAGCTAAATATAGTTCTAAAAATAATAAAAGTTTGTTTGAATCAGTTTAAAAACCTAATTAGTTAAATTAAACAGTTGAATGAACAAATAAATACTCTCTATTCAACTAATTATAGCAACAAACATGACATAGTTTTAAACTTATCATTAAAAAACTTCTTCATCTATCAAGCAAGGAAAATTTTGAAATTATTTCTTATAAATAATTTAATTTAAAATGATTTTATTCAAATTTAATAAAAGAAAATAATTTAATTTAAACAATCTTTACTGGTAAACATGTTTTGTGTTCCAATTCTCCTGCTTATGAAAATAATCGATCGGTAACAGACATGACACAGATTTGCGGACATTTATTTATACAATAACATATTTTTTAATAACAGTTTTTAAACCTCTTTTAATTTTATTTAAAGTAATTAAAAAAAGCATAAAATATGAATTTTCCATTTCTGTAAAGTGACTCTGAAAGAAAAAAATGCATCTTAGTAGCTTTATTTCGGGTAGCTTTATTTTCAGAATTGCAACTAGTTTCCTCAAAATACTATTTTTTCTTAAATAATGTGTTATAATTTTATGTTTTTTGTACTTAAAAATGTCTACAAATACTCTTTTTACTCAAAAAAACATCACGTAAAGTTTCTAACACCATTGAAAAAAAAAAGAATATTGTTCAGGCAAACATCAAATTATGAAAATGACCCGCTTTATGGAAATCGTGATATGTTTTTCAAAAATGTTTTTAGAAAACGCTCTTCTAATCCATGTATTTAATTGTGTCTCTTACGTTGAATCGACTGGATGAAATTCGTAGCTCAAAAGTTAATAAAATTTTCATGCATCAAAAAAATGCAATTATATACTCATACATTTATGTGTGATGTATTGTTACGTATGCATTATTTTACTTTGATTTGGAAAAGATCAAATTGCTTTGTAGAATCATACTTTTTCTTCGGAAAAGTTAAAACCAAAGATTTTTTTCAAAGAAAGCTTTGTTATGCTAATAAATGACGCATGAAAACTCTGCTGGGCATGCTTTCCTCTTTTCTTTTCTTTCTTTTTTTTTCTTTAGAGGAAAATTGATTTTCTTCATGACAGTCAAGTTTCTGATGTTATTTTTTTACACTGAATTGCATGAAGAGCAAACACAAAACAATCGTACTAATAGGTTAAAATAATACGATTCATTTTACTTGTACATGCTTACTTGCTATCTAAACTGGTGATGCATAGGAAGCGCGTTGCCTTACTTCTCTTATGTCTAAAAATGTACAAAAACTGCACTTTCCAACCTCGTTTTTCAACTTTTGAACTATTCGCACTTGGTTTTAATTTTATTTGATTCGGCGTGAAAAATGTCACTCACTTGATTAAATAGGAATATCAGATAAGTCAATAGGTATAAACCAAAAAATCTCCCTTTTACACATTATGACATCCAAATAGCTTAAACGGATTTGCAAAAAAAACTCCAGCCTCTGTTCAAGAAAAGATAATATGTATCCGTGAAATAAAAAAAAAAGTAATCAGGATTTTGGAAAACAGTTAAAATGGAGCTGATCGCTTCATAATTGAAAAATGGGAAGATACAGGATCTACGAAAAATAAACACCGATCTGGTCGCCCAGTCAAAGTAAATAACAGTGAAAGGATGCATACCCCCCCCAAAAAAAAAACTTAAAGTGCTCTAACTTTAGCCAAGACAGCGACGCCACGAATTATACGAAATATTGGTGTTCGGCCAATGAATTTTCTTAGTGAGAATTTTGCTCTCGCGTATCGCCAAAGGGGTTCTGAAAACGAATTATTATTTTCTGATGAGAGTAAATGTAAAATATTTCGACAAAAAAAAAGCATTTTAACAGTTTCAAGGAAAACTGTTCTTGATAAGAGAAATATCTTGTCAGCAATTAAACAGGGTGGAGGAAATGTAATGGTTTGGAGTTGCATGACACATAATGGAGCTGGAAATTATTAATGACAGGATGACAGCTCTGTCTTAAGTAACAAAATTACCTGAAAAGCAGAGCTAAAAAATCAAAGATACTTATGTATTCCAACAAGATAATTATCCTAAGCATTCCGCGAATGTAACAATCGGGAATGGCTGCTTTATAATGCACCAAGAAAACTACTCACTCCCCTTAATCTCCCCATCTGAACCCAATTGAACATCTTTGGCACCATCTCGGGCAAGTAATAACTATATAACATGTATAGAAATTCTTAGAATCTGCATTCGTTTGATCCTGAAACAATATTCACACCAGATATCACCAAAGAGTTAGTGGAGTCCATGCCATGTAAATTAAAAGCAGCCATTAAGGTCAATACAAGATATTAAAAAGTAAATCACCGTAATGTTGTTATTTGTTTCTCAAAGTGTGATAATACTTTTTTTGCAAAAAAAAAAAAAAAAAAAAAAATTTTATTAATGTTCTTTTTGTTTAAAATTCTGTTTAAGCAAGTGTGCTTTTTATTTCCATTTACTTCTTTTTTTACTATAATGAAGGGAATTAAAATCAAAGTTCCGAATAGCGTGACTGATTTGTCTTTCAAGAATTTCATATTAGATTAGTGTGCTAATACTTTTTTCGTCAACTGTAACTTATAAATTATCAGTCCAAGCGACTTGGTAATGGTCTCATTCGATTTAGCGTGAAAAATGCTTAGGAAACAATAAGTTTAAATCTCTCAACTTCTCTCTGTCTCTCCTTGGTAGATTCAAGATGGTGGCTAAAAATCCCCTGGGGGGATGACAAACTTCAGATATTTACATAGGACCTAAATAGCAATTCTTAAAAAAATAGTTTCTAGCTTTCCCTAAAATATATTCGAATTTAAATATGCATTATAGACTAACCTAACTGTACTTTTAAATTGTTTTCACAAGATTACTCACCCCTTCAGGCGGTTATTTTCTAGGAAATGTTATTCTAAACTATATATCATTCTAGCAAAAAAATATTTAATTTTCCGTTGTAAATTGTATTATCAGTTTTCACTAAATAAAATTAAAAACAAATTTTGTGCAAAGAAATGAAAATGAAACGAAACAGAACTTCAAAGCAAAGGAGAGATTATTCTCTTTTTTTGCTCATTTATTGTTTGGAAAAAAAATAGGCGTGTTAATGCGAAATAATTGTGCTAATAGACAATTCATTATAGGAAATGAAAGAGTGAATAATAGAATAACGAATAAGAAAAGTTTAAAGGCAATATAGTTATCAATTTTTGCCACACACAGTTGAAAAGAATATTAAATGAGTTTTTTTTTTCATCTATGTAAATAATTATTTCCTTATTTCTTTCTGCAACATTGTATGTTTCTGCTCCGTTGATTCTTTTACGCACTTTAAAAATATTCTGACAATTTATTGTGTTTAGTTATCAAATACATTTTATTCTCAAAAAGACAATTTATGACATTTTACTGTAAGGTACTTCTCTAAATAATGGCGACTTCAGCTAAGTTTGAATATTATATGCCTTAAATAATAAATAAGTTTGAATACATTTTAAAAAATTCCTCAACAAAATTACACTCAAGATCAGTAAAAAGTGTTCCAGTCGCTGACCAAAATATAAATATATATATATATATATGACATAGTAAAAAACNATTCCAATGTCTATATATATATATCCGTAATGCTATCACGATCTTTAAAATACAGGTCTAGCCATAATTTTTACTCGTAAAGTAGTAAAGCCACAAACTGTAAATTAATGTTAAGTTCGTAAAAGTTTTCTTCAGTTTAATCCTTGATCTATTTTGAGACGTAGACAGCTTGTTTGTCGAATCTAGGTGAATCGAGGAACGAGAAGAAGTAAATGTAGTAAATGTACTGCTATTTAATGAGGAGTTACTTGTTCATAGTTCGTGGTCACCAATGTAGAGGAACTGCGAGAGAAAGCCCGAGCACGGAACCATTATCTACGTAACCTGTCACAAGAGTACAAATCCCCGAAATAAGTTCGGAAGATTCATATAATAACCATATAAACTAACGGTCAGATCAACTAATTTTGCTGAAGTTCGTTACAATTACAGGTAGTGGGCTTTTTTTCCAGTAAAAGAGAACTGGTCGTATAAATGAACGACCTACTTTCTGAACGGGAATTTCTTTAAGTGTACTGTGTGCACTAAATGTTAAGTACTAATGCAAAATACTTTCCTATATAAAAATATTACCACTATAATGACTTTTTTCATTTAAGTTTTGAATATGAGATTATCTTGAAAAAATTTATTTATTGGAAAATTTCGCAACTCCATGTCAATGGCATTCCATTGCAAAAATATTTAGTAAAAGAAAGTAAATGCATTCCCGCAACAGCCAGTTGTGAGCCAGAGGAGTCATAAACGTTCCACAGTTTCATGGATAACGGCATGATTGTGACACCGGCCAAGCTGGTGTCTCAAACTCCACTGGAACTATCCTCTCTTTCTTCACAATGTGCCTTAACAACAGAGCCATCGGGGTTCATATGTCATAAAAATATTATAAAATACTTCAGAATACTCTGGATTAAAATTGCTATGGATTATTATAACTGCCATGGATTATTATAACTGCCATGAATTGTGATGATACTTAATTAAATGGATAGCACAAAAACCACTTTAAAAGATTTTGAGTATATTTTTATTCATTTGCTTTCATATAAAATATGAACTGATTAGGTATTTAGTTAAATCATTACTCATTAAATGATTATTCCAGAAACAACTTTAACAGGTTTCAGTATTTTTAATACAACTTAACACTTAACTTTATTGTAACTCAAAAAGATATTCTTAATTAGAGCGTCATTAAATGAAAGAATGCCAAAGCAACGACTTCGAAAGTTTTCAGTATTTTCCTTTTAACTTGAAGTATTTAAACTGATTTGGCACTTGTTAAATTTGCACTTATATGAGGAAATGAAAGAAACTCAGGAATACAATTAAATAAAAAATAAAACATAAAAATGAGTCTAATATGTGTTGAGTAAAAAAAATATATTATAATACATATATCGATTTTTTCTAACAAGGAAATAATTAAAATTGCCATAATAACTGCGATAACAATCACAAAAATTGTTTTAATCAACACAAGTTCTTCTAATAAGCACAGTAACTGTTCAACTAAACTTAATCAATAAAGCGAATTTCTGAATTTGGAAAAACTAGACAACGGAATAAAGCACAAAAAGAGATGAACTCGTTTGTATCATCAAGAACCTTCCTCGGTATCAAAACACAGAGTGAGTAAGGAAAAAGAGAGAGACGCTGTAAGAAATCACAAACATGCTGCAACAAGAAAAAAAATGGCTTAACCGAGTGAGGGGAGCTAATCAAAGAAAGGGAGATGTGATATTGCTAGAGTGATAGCCATAGTCCTACTACGTGTAGAAAGTAAAATAAATTGCACTTTCGAACATTTTCGAACATGCTTGAAAGGTCATTAACTAAATAATAGGAATTTTTTCAATAATATGATATGATTCTCAAAGATCAAGATCAGTGGTTAGAGAGAGAGAGTGCTGAATACTTTTGGGGGAAGAAAAAAATCTGACCTATGATAAGAATTCCAACAATGTAGGGAGATAGTTTAATTTTCTGATTTTGAACATAATCTTTCAAGTTTGAGTCGAAATTTAAGGGTAGGTTTAATGTGTTCTGACATGCACAAGACCACAATGACCAGAAATTTAGTAAATGTCCCTCATCAGCTATAGGATCTTCGAGGTGGATGAAATTGAGTTTGCTCACAGGAGAAGAAAACGATTACAAAGTATTTTTTTTTTATTCTTAATTTTAGCAATTCTTGGACTGATTCAGGGATAATAATACAATCTCTAATTAAAGTTCGAATTAGAGAATTTATTGGATCGGAATGATTTAACTTTCCATGGAGTTAATTGCATTCGAAAGAAATCCATGGGCAGGAGTGACAGGTTTAAGGAAAAGGAGTTGTTTATTGAGGAGATTACTATTTAGAGGCAAATTTTAGAGGCACGATGAACAAAGGAAGAAACTTTTTGCCAAGAGTGCTTTGTTTTTGTTGTAAATCATATCTGTACTTGAATTTCTGTAGACGTTTATGTCACATTCCATTAAACACTGTTAAGCGCGCATTTTTTTACAAATTTTACATTTCTATGTTTATTTATTTCAAATTAAACACAAATAAAACATGTTTGGAGTTTAGTGTATTAGTAATAATCAAATAAGTCAGTCAAAGTAAAATTTCTATAATTAAATGAAATATTCCGTTATAAATATTAAAAAAAAACATTTTGTATTTTCAACACAGCAATATTCTTTTTTAAAGGAAGAAAGCGAAATAAAACGAATGTCTTGCAACTTTCTCCTTCATTTTCATCCATCGTGCTTCGCCTAAAAAAGCATTGCTGCCTCACCCACCATTGCCTCCTGAAACATCAACTGATAAATCTCAATAAGATTGCTAATGATTCATTTTGCCCATTAAGAAGAAAGGTTATAACAAAAGCTAGTATTCTAAATATTCACAGGTTATTAAGCAAAATAAAAAGATTTAATATATATATATATATATAATCACCGTAATGTTGTTATTTGTTTCTCAAAGTGTGATAATACTTTTTTTGCAAAAAAAAAAAAAAAAAAAAAAT
>NC_092213.1:1625718-1791038 GCF_043381705.1 Parasteatoda tepidariorum
GGAAAAAAAAAGTAAATAAATAAAATTCTGCTGCTTTTATCCTTGTGTTTCATACTAGGTTTATCAGGCATGTTGCAAATATTGATGAGCTTTCTTTAATATCATTGATGTTTGGAACAGTGTAGTCGATTCTGGTAATGCTGTCATTAAACTATAACTGAAATTTCATCTAGAAAGAGTCAGTCCAGTTTGAGCTTTATCCTAAGCACACTTCTCTTCAAATACAATTAATCCATATATAAAACGTAGCAAATCAAAATTGAAACATTATTTATTGATTACCAGTTAACCTCACTATTTTCCTTAGTAATAAGCAATGAAAACTCACCACTCATGCTCTAAGGAAAATCTTTTTCAATGGTGCATTAGAGTTCAAACAGCGATTTTACAAATAAACAATTAAAAATAAATAATAAAAAGTACTGTTAAATTAATGGGGTATGCCTTTTTATTCTATGCATGAATCATGGGGATAAGTATAGGCTTACTGTTTGCGGGTTGCAGCCCAAGGATAGTCAAAGGGTCATCTAAGAAATGACAAAAATAAATAAAATAAAAAAAGCTATATTCAATAATTTTTTTGAAAAAAATGTCAAAATTCCAAAACTGCTAAACAGTATGAGAAAGAGCCTTAGTGCAGATTATACATAAAAGGCCAATTCTATACATGCAAAATAAATAAAAATTATATATATATATATATATATATCCCTTTTTTCAAGATTACCGAGTGTGTAACGATAGGACATTTCAAAAATCACAACTAACTATTATTGAAATTGCTTGGCAAGTTTTATGAATTGTTCGGCTTAGTTTTGAAATCGCTGTAAAACTTTCAAAATTTTGTTAAAATATCTAACAATGGAAAAATACAAAATTTATCCCTTATACCTCAAATATCAACAAAACTTTTTCTCATTTTATGAACTGACGAATAAAAGCATTTTAAACCGAACTAGGATCAGTTTTTGTTGCACTTCAGTACTAAAATAAAGTAAAGAATAATAAATTTCAATACATTTTTTCCGCTAACTCCGTAAGGTTTCAGTAGAAGTCGGAGATAGGCAATTAATTTATGTAGCTGAGTCCCTTTTTTAAGAAAAGCGCGCTCTGCTCATAATTGTAATGTTTTTCGCCAAACTTTGTATAATTAACTAAACGGTTATATACAAAGTATACTAACTCAAAGCAGACCCCTCTTTTCAAATTATGATAACAGCATCAGACACAAACGTCTCAGATTGAATCCAATTACTCACACTCTCTCTACATGGGTGGTCGCGGGAAACGCAACTCATTCAATATTCGACAGAACTACACTATTTCGTCTCGTTCCAAGGCTCGCCTTCATTCAATAAATTAACAAACAAATCGCTCGAGTCACTAACAAGGAAAGAACTGATTTTATTTATTTATTTTTTTTGTAAACTAGTTAAAAAGTAATAGAAAATTATCTCCTTGTGAACTAACTGATAACACTGGCAATAACAAGTAGCAACCAAAAATTTTATTTATATTTTAGACGCAAATAATTTTTGGATTATTTTTAAGGTTTTATGACCTTTTATTGGGTCAGAGTGCACTCAGGAAAATTCTTTTCTATGTAAATAAAACAAATTATAGTTTAGTTGGTTTGCATGCAAATTTATTGGACAATAAAAATTTATATTCAAAAATTAGTATCGTTGTTCAGTTTTTTTTTATCTAAAAAAATGCCCAATTTTTAAATCTTTCATACTTTATTTATATTTGTATATTTTCAGAACTTTTTTTGCTTAATGATCACTACTAGAAACCTAGGCATTGATTTGAAGTTAAAACACTTTCTATTGTTGCTTGAGAAAAATTAAAGATAAAGTTTAAAAAAATATCGTTCTCACGAGCACAGCATGCACTAAAAATTCTAATAGATTTTAGAAGGCTTATTCAGTTTCATTATTATTATAGTTTTATTCAGCACAAGTATATTCATATTGTTTCCATAAATGTTTACTTCAAAGCTCCAATACGAAAAACTCTCTAAAGATTTCTATAAAATTCGGAGAATTGTTCATTAATTTATACGGACAGTTCCTATTTTTCAAAAAACAATTCAATAACCGTAATGGTGATGACTTTCAGCAAAATTTAGTAGAGTTGATTTATTATTTAACGCGGTCCTTACATAAATTTTCTTAATTAAATCGAGGGTTTACACTAATTTCCATAGTGAATAAAACATCAGGCACACATGTTAATGGTTCAGTCCCAGGTCTGGAGGCACTTCCTCTAGATTGGTGACCCCGGACCACGAACACGCAACTTTTTCAAGCCTCGAAAGATGGCAGCACTATACTCTTCCCTCTCTTTCTACGGTTCACCTTTTTTGACAAACAAATCACCAGAGTCTCGAAAAACTCAAACCTATATTGGGACCCTAGCGAAAGAAAACTTTTATACGCATAACGTTAAGTTACGGCTTCGGCATTTTCCTAGAGAGAAAATTAAAGGGTTTATTGTTTTAATAGCTTTACGGGCAGACATTTAATTCTGTGGTCGCTGACTGGAACACTTTTTGCCATTTACAAATTACTTTTAAAATTTGATTACCCGAGAAATATTTAAATGGTTTCTTAACAGCCTTTTATTATATTATCAATGTCATACTCTGTTTGGGTAATAAATTCTAAAAAGAAAGAAAAAAAACTCAAGGTATTTAAGATTTTTGAGTCTTAACCCACAGATTCCAACACCCTTAATCTCATACCCCTCAAATATAGGTAACAAACACAAAAAATAATGCTTACTTTTTTAAATATCTAAATACTTTTCCCGTCATTTATCTGAACTTATCAGACTAATGTTGAAAAAATAAGTTTATACTAAAGAAATAAGATAAAGGAAATAAAATATTATTCATTGAACAAAACTAGACCCTAAAGTTGTAATTGGCCAAAGGTACTAGAAGTAAATATATATCTCTTTATGAAAACTTTTTATTTATTATTTTCTTAAAAACTAGTTAAGCCTCTCTGTAGAGAAGCTCTGAAAGGTTAATGCGATTTTTGTTATTTTATTTCTACGCTTTTAATTCACTTTATTGCTACTTCTTTAAATGAGACTTTTCTGTTGTCTCAAAGCAGCAAATCAATAATTCTTTTGGAATCTTCTTCACGTAAACTCTAAAACTTTGTGATCAAAGAAGAAGAAAATTCGTTTAGCTTTATGCTGCCATAAGATTTATTTTTTAAATTACGGATATATGGATTATTTTAATTAAATATAAGATCTTTCTAACTTAAAAATTTATATAAATTGTAGTTAGAATTGCCGAACAATTTTTCTTTGTTCTTTTTTTTATGATTTTCCGCTTTCCTATTGCACTAGAATTTTTCTTTCATACTTGTTAATTTGCTTTCTTTATTTATTGCTAAGTAATTAGTCATTACCATCAAATTATCGTGTTAAAGATTGGAGCATTTAACTGTTACTAAGGGATAATTTTAGTTATTATTAGTCTGGAATGTTTTATTGATAGTTTTTGTTTATATAATTTTTGACACTGTTTGGTAATTTAATAACTTTCATAAGTAAGTCTTGATGCCATTTAATATACTTAGTTGTCGTTAGTTTTAAATGTTCTGTAGATAATTTTAGTTCAATTTGGATAATTTTAGTTATTAATAATTTTGTCATGATTTGATAATTTAATAATTTTTACAATTAAGTTTTAAGACATTATTTGATAATTCTACTTATTAGTTCTGATATTATTTGATAATTTTAATTATCCGTTTTGATACTATTATTATGTGGAGAAAATGATCCTTACAAGCTACAACTCATGATATAAGTTTATAATCCATTTATTTGCTATTATTCTAAATGAAAAAGATTAAGTTGAATTCTATTGCCACTTTTACATATTTTGCCTGCTATGTAATAGTCTAAGAATTTCATTACGAAGTCACAACTATATGTCAAATTTGACTCTTAGTTACCGACTATTTACCAGTTTTGACCAAGTTTTCCTGCTTCAGGACATTATAAAAAGAATAACCAGAGTTATTTATAACGCTGAATTGAACACTCAGTATAAGCTCTGAAGTACAAGAATAAGATTTCTTTTCTCATTATTAATTAAATTTCATGAAACTTTTTAAATTTAATCATGCTTTCCCTTTATTTAAATTTCATAATACTTCTCATTTTTTCTTCTCATTTTTTCTCATTCATGCTTTTGAAATGTGTCCAAATACTCTTACTTTTCTTAAATATAGACTCTATTTTACTTCTAATTTTGAAATTTATTTTAATTCTACTCGTACTTTTCAAATACGATTAAATTCTATTACTAATTTTGAAATTTGTTTTAATTCTATTTCTACCTTTGAAACTTGATTGAATTCTATTACTACTGTTAATAACTCATTTCGAATTATTTAGATTCTATCACAGCTTTAAAAATTCCTTTAAATTCTATTACAATTCTAAGAATTTGTTTTAATTTAATTTTTGTTTTCAAAATTTTCCTTCGTTCTACTGCTATTTCTTCACAACTATAAGTTTTGACATAAAGTTTACACTGGGTGAACAAGATGGGTGTCGAGTAACATTTCTCATTCAACAATTCTATATTTCAAAAACAATTTAGGGCACAAAATTGTTGTTGTAGTTTTAAAAAAAAATTCATTGACACCACTTTCTATTTTACATTTATATACATGCATAAAGACTTCATTACAGAATTTTATTTTCAAAATATTCAAAAGCTAGATATTTCTCAAATAACCATTGTCCGAGGGTTGTTTTAATTGGTGATCATAGCAGATTAAATCCGCATACTAATTACATTTCTCTTTTATAGCAGTGCTTGTTTAAAAAAAAAAGCAGCTTTTAGAAAAAGCATTCTGTTATAAATGAGGCATTGTTCCCGTGGTTGTTAACGATAAGGGCTGGGCCAGCGGGTGACCTCCTACTCTCTTATCTGATAAGAGAGCGTTTTCTGTATTAACACCTGATTATCCAACGGAACTTTCACTTCTTAGTTTATGGATCACCGATTTTAGAATATAAAATTATGTTATACAGAGACAAATACATTTATTTAAGAAATTGTTTAATTAGAGTTTTTTTATTCAACGTGAACTACCAAATTGTTAATCACATTTAGTTTTTTGTTAAAGTATTTCCCAACTCTGTGACCCGAAATTACCAACACTTCATCTGCCTGACCTGATAAGTTCTAGAATCGGGAAGATAAAAGTTAAGTTTATGTTCCACGCTACTGGCAAAATTTTTCAGTCACAAAAAGAAAGTTTGTTTTAATGTTTTTTTCAATTGAGAAATAAAGAAACAAACTTAATTTCACGAGTTTCAAAATAGTGTGAAACTAATTAAATAAAATTTTACTCGAAAGATTTTCAATAAATTTTTTTTTTACGGAGGATATCAGAGGAGAGTTGCCAAAAACGTACCATTTTTAACATTTGAATTTTTATCAGTCCCAAATCACCGACACTTACATTTGAAATATTTTAATAACAGTTATTCAGCAACTTATAATGTTTTTTATAATAATGTTTGTGCAGTAAATACTGAAAATTAGTTATTTTTACGAGTTCTGTAAGTGGTACGATTTAGGAAATGAATTGCCTAATTTGTACCACCAGCTCCCTAAGTTGTAACCACCCAAAAAAATTTATTAACCAAATGAACAAAAAATTTAATCCAAAACGACTCTTTTATAATGTAAAATACAATATCATATTTCCTAAACTGTTACGAATTCGGTAAATGATAAGGCAAAAAAGTTCCCATAGAACATAAGAGTTTGTTACTAGAATGCTCATGTATGACTTTAACTAGAAAATAAAAATATAACTCATTCGAAAAACAATCATTACTTATAAACGGATCATTAGGTTCCATGTTTGATGAGTACATGTTCTCGATATAGCATACAATTTTTTTTCTAACTTTTGGCCAATTATGTATTTTTCGTGAACTTAAGCAAACATTGCACCATGCACACAGCAAACACATGACAAACATTGAACCCTATATTCAACTGAATGAGCCACACACACACATCAAATTATTCTTCTGAATTTATTTAGACGATCAAGTCATCCTGCAATGAAGTAGGTCTTCAGTTTAATATACACCTAACTTGTTTTTACACCTTAATTCAAGGAGCTGTTTTATTTCACTTCAGTTTACTGTTTTCGATTTTTTTTATTTGAATTTGAGGGCTTCAGCTCCTTTATTTTTTCTTTGGCGAGTTTAAGTTCAATCGATAATCCCAGTTTATTTTTACAAGCGCTGCCTATTAAAACTACAGCTCCTTATCATTTAGAAACACACTTTTTTCCTTTAAAGGTTTCTATTGAAACTTTCAGTGCAGATGAAACGAGGAGGATCATCACCGTCTCTATAATTATTGCTGGCGAGAAGTCCGTTACAAACTGGTGGATCAATGGATCCTTGAACAGAATTTTCAGTCATTGCTTGCCTTATTATAAGCTTCATTAAATAGATTCAAATCTTGGTACTCTATAATAATCAGTCCTGGATAACTTCATTCCAATTTCATTGCAGATTGTCATTCCTGACTAACTCCAAAATGCATAGATTTTTTTGAAGGAGTCAAATGACCACCCAAAAGAAGAAGAACTTGCATTATACTGCAGTGCAATTGAAAAATACAACGTAAGTGCTTCGCGATAGATTCCTAAAAAAGTTGGCTTGGCAACTTTTTTCTTTCTATTGCTAATGCCATGAACGTTAAAACAGAATGCCAGAAAACTCATGGAACAAAAGTTTTTTTTGAATGAAATGTTTTTGCAAAATGTAGCTTACGATACAAAGAGGCCAATAAAGATCTTAATTTTGAATTTTTTTTTGTCGCTTACGCTGAATTTCGTATTGCACGACAGTATACAGAAAAAGTTAGGCAAACTTGCATTTTATTAAATAAGTAATCATAAGTGCTATTAGGTTTTATGATTGTCAATCGCATACAAAGGGTGTGACTTTTTATTGCTAGCCAAGTTGGTGGAATAAATTAAACTAATACAGAAAGATATTAAACTTATATGGCAGATATGGACCCTATAGTTAGCTCCTGAATCGTACCGGTACGATTTAGGAACCCACAAGACGTGCAGTATAGGCAACTACGTTGCTTCTTACACAAAGCGTGATTCCTAGCCTCAAACAATAGTTAGCTACCAAAGGAACTAGTAAAACATAGCAGAATAAGTTGTTTAACAATTATCTAACGTATTTAATAATTTGTCTACAACATTATATCTGTTATTCACAAGATTCTCACAAATTAAAAAAATTTTCAAGCTAAGCTATTAGATTTAATAGCAAACTATCAAAAACTCCCATTTTTGATAGTAAAAATTCCACAAAAAAAGAAAATTAGATACCTGCAAGCGACGTCACACATGGGTGTTGAACTTCATTGGCTGTTAAATCGAGGCATTTGTTTATGCCATGATTCAACAGCCAATCAGGCTCAACACCCACACGTCACTTCGCTTTCCGGTAACCAATTAAATCTGATACGAAAACTGATACAGTGAGAAGTCATACTTAATAGTTATAACGTTCTTTTTTTATACACAACCAGCTGATTTCAGTAGTCTTCTTCTCGAGTTGCCCAATAACATAACTCTTGTTTAATCTGATCGGAAAACACAAATCTTGTTTAATCTGATAAAGGGAGTTTTTGCTTTAGATTAATAATTGGATTGAATTTTGAAATACTTAGTTAATAGTCATTCAAACAATTTGGATTTCTTAGGTTAAAGTCTGAGTTATTCATCATTTAAGCGCTTTATTACTTTTTCGATATTTCATTTAAAAAAATTTATTCTACGTATCCCCCATCTCTAATGCATACAAAATAATGGGATGCCTGCAAGTGACGTAGTGTGGTTATTTCGATCCAGACTGGTTGCTGAAACGTGGCATTTGTTTACGGTAGCAACTGTTCTTTCCCTTATATTTCGAGAAAAGCCAAGACCATAAAGTGACACATTCTATATTCTTCAAGAAAGATTCTTTCTCAAAGATTTCAATTCTTTCGTTTTATATTTACACAGAGACTTAGTAACAAAACAAGCACGAAGCCATGAGGAACATAAACAAACTAATTATGCATCGAAGTTGCCAAGGATACAAAACAAGAATACATCACGGTTACAATAAAATACCTAAGCAAGTAAAAATTCTAAGTAAAAGAAGTAGACGAGAAGGAATTATATTTCAACAAATTCGATGTGCTGCGATACGGCTCTGTATTTAATTAACTTACACTTTAATACGCTATTTTGTTGATAAAGATTAGCTGACGTCATAGGTCACATGTGTGGATGTGAGAGGTCTTCTTCCTCTTGAAATGCAAGTTCCCAACTATCGAGATTTGTTGAGATTCATTGATGTTTGCGTTATATTTTGATAACCACTTTTATTAAAGATCTTTTTAAAACAAATAATTTCAAATGTATTTTTCCCCAATGATTCCTATAAATCTTTTAAAATGAAAGTTTGTTAAAAATATTTGGAAAAATATTTTTTTTTTAAAACTTTTGCAAATCAATGTAAAGATTTATTGCAAATAAATTTCGTTAGAAACCTTTTTGGCACGAATAGTTTTTTGTTAAAAAAATCATTTCTTTTCACTGCGTTTTATATTTACGCCAAAACTAATATATTAGACAGGCAAACTAAATTTTCTCGCTTTGATGCTCCTATGGGTATAAATAGCATCTTTACTGAATTCTAATAAATCAACAACTGATATTGGAAGCAATAATTAAGTTCAATTTTTGACAGGAAAATTACAAAAAGGATTAATTATTAAATCAAAGGCATGCAATAAATCATTCTTTTAGAACCTAAAGTAAGCTGATGACCTAATAAATTTTATTTAAAAAGAAGCATTTTAGGTATTATTTAGAGACTAGTGCCGAATAATAGGTTGGACAGAATAAAAAAAAAGTAAAAAGAAAACGATAATAATAAATTCGAGGAAGAGTTTTGTATCGGACAGTGCGGAAGTGTTACTCTTTTACGAATCGTGACCTTGGAATCTAGTAACCTGTTTCAGACTCGCAAGCGATACGCTTTTTTAGAATAAACGGGAAATAAAAAAAATACTCGTTACCTGGGATAGAATTTTTAATTTCCTTTCATAGCTGCATAAGAACTGGTGATACTATGTGGAAAGCGAACTTTTTTCTCTTTAACTTTTAAATATTTTTTTTTAAATTTTATATTTTAAGATTGTTTAACGTTTTTATTTAATTATCTAGTTTTAAATAAATTTGAAATTTAAATAAAGTTTTTTTTATTTATATTTCCGAAATATTTATAGATGCAGTTTTTAGGCTAAATGCAGAATAAAACTGTTCGTTACGCGAAATTTAAAATTTCTTTCTTAGCTTCATAAAACTGGAAAGCGAAAAACCACAGAAATGCATTTTTTCCTAATGAATATTACATCGTTTTTAAAATTAACAACATAGAAAACACTTAAAATTGGACTTATTTATATTGCTTTAAATGAAATACGAAATTTGAACAAAAAATATTTGTTCCTTTAATTTTCCAAATAATTTTAAGAGAAGATGTTTTTAAACTAAATGCTAAATAAATGCTAAAGTTTTAAAACGAAAGACTACTTTTTACGTGAAATAAAAGTTTTCAATTTCCTTCCCCAGCCCCATGAAAGTTCGTATTAACATATGGGGAACGAAAAATTAAAAATTCAATATTTCTCTTTAATTTTTCAAAAAGTGTATTCTCTGAATAAACCATTTTAAGTTTAATTCACGTGTCTTTATGAAACATTAAAATAATATAAATTCAAGAAATATAAATAATATAAATTCAAAGGAAAAAAGAAGATGGTGATGCATATTTTAAATCAAACTTAAAATGCAAAGTGTCAAACAGAGAATCGAATAATTCATTTCTTTTCACAATTACCCACAAATAAATGACAAGTAAGAAAAGATGTAAATTTACCCACGCTCTGGAAACAATGTAATTTCTTAATACTACAATTTAGTATCCCCTGAAACGGTAACTTTTAATAACAGCTTCGAGTTCAACCCATGATTTCTCGTATTTGCTTTCATAATCGAGTCAAGAAATGCATCCTAAATTTGGCCTAAGATATTGTTAATTATTACTTTCTTGTAAATTTTATTAACGGCAAAGCGTATCAAGTCCTTCGTTAGTAATATAGATTTTTTTGTTGGAATTTCTAAGTCCAATGTAAATAATTTTTCGCAATGTGCAACAAAAAGTGTGTGAATTTGTTGATTATTTATTAATTTATTTCTTTGTAATTATCAATTAAATTAACGAAATTATATGAATGCTGTTATTCGTTCGGGATTAATCATGTCGCTTTTCAATTTAAGACTATCGCTCATTTAAGAGATCAATTAGTTGTTGTAAATCGGTAGTCTACAATTACACTCGATGCTTACATGTGTGAAAGTCTTATAAAATATGTATGTTAAAGTTCCAACAAAAAAAAGAAGAAGAAAAAAAAAAACACGTTAGTCTAGTTACCCTGCAAAATAGGACGAGCAGTGAGAATTCAATATCTTATTTCATCTTATTCAGCTTTGGTTAGTTTGTGAAGAGGCTGCAAAGGTTTAAAATAAATGTGCAATATACTATTCCCAACAACTATTAACGAAAAAATGCTAAAAGTATTTTTTTTTTGTTTCAAGAAATTTAGATATTAACTAAAAGGAAAATCCAAACACGTCGTAACATTTTTTTATCTAATCTATCTGATAATAGTTTAAATAATGACTAACATTGCTTCGACAGTTAAAAATGATAACAAATAGTTTCTGAAAAAAATAATTCATTAGTTTTATGTTATATACTCGTTGTTATTGACCAAAGAAAGTTATCCTGTGGCTCAAATATTATTAGATTGAATAAATCTATAGTGGGCCGCTCATTTGGCCAATTAAAAAAGAAAGTGCTCGTTCATTAAACAGAATAAATTGCTCATGTTAAATATTAAAAATTTCTGAGAAATTACAAATATTTTCCGATGTGTTTTGGATGTTGCTTCTTTAAAAAAGAAAAAACAATCATTTTGTTTTCACTTGCATACGAATGAATATCACGCATTTTTCTTTTTAAAATTTAATAAGCCACAATAAAAAAGGAACATTACCATGCTACAATGAAGAAATCTCCAGTGTAACTGATGATCCTGTTGTTCGTCTCAAATAACAACGCCTCCTGTAGGTCGTTGCGTTCGCGAATTGAGTACGTCCTTTAAAGAATACTTTATTTTGTCTTTTAGGGTTTTTTTTTAAAATATTTAATAAGAGGAATGCAATTTTTTCATAGTTTGTTTATCATTGATCTTAAATTATGTTTTATGTTTGACAGTTGAATTCGCAATCTTCGAGCCGAACCTAGTCTAACTAAAAATTTGTTTTTGGATTACTACTAAATAAAAAAAGAAGAACGATAAGTGTTAAAAGTGGTTATTACGGAAACATATTTCTTTATTACAACATATTTCTTATTTTGTTTGAAAAGAGCAACCTGAAATACTGTTGCAATTCATAATTTTTCATAGTTTTTGTTTAAAAAAATAATATTTTTCAAAAAAAAAAAAATATATATATAATTACAGGTTTCAGAAATGTTAACTGCTTAAAAAGTTTTCTTTTGGGAGCCCTTTTATAACACTTCCACAGAACCCTAGGATACCTCCACTTGAGAACCGCTGGCCTAAGTAACCTCGAATAACTGTACTTTATTTTTTCGTTATTTTAGATTCTGGCATTTTAACTCTATTAAAAAAATCAAATCCACCTAATATTAAAATTTATGCAATATTAATATTTATTTAATATTATGATCATGCTTTATTAATTGAAAAGTATACTTTCAGAATGTTATATTTAAATATTAAATAAAATCGTAAATTTTACATGTACCTATTTACATGCCTTCGGCGTCTTGATAGAAATCGGATAAACTTGAATGATAGAACCCGGGACCTCCTACCCTATTTCAATTCTATATATCCATGTTTACATTCCTCTGACGTCTCGATAAAAATCGGATAAAATTGGAGGATAGAACTCAGAATTTCTGATTTTGCTTCTAACCTCTTGGCTATGTTAGTATACTTCATGTCAATATTCCTTAGAATATTAAGAAAATTTAATGGGACACAATGTTTAAATGTTTATTCAAAAATTTTTATCAATACGATTGTAATGCTTTTTTTTTCAGAAATCTCTGTTCTATATCTGTTATCATATCTAATTTAAAAATATCACATTTGTGTATCGTCAATTTCAAAAAATTTTGTTTAAAAATGAAACTTTTTAACATTACGAGTATTAGGATGAAGCTACGGGAAATGACCCCCTTAGTTGATTTCAACATACAAAATGTTATTAAAAATTTGCGTTTTTGGCATTAATAGGTTAAAAATGAAAATAACACAGCAAAAACTTCCGCTTTCTTTGTCACATTTTTATAATTTAACAACTGTCATTACATTTTTTTTCTTCAAATAACTTCACAAGCCATAGAATTGAAGATGAGGAAGTATAGAAATGAGCAGTTTATAATAGAAACATAATAATCATCTCTTTTATGTGACTGACAACGATTTTCTTTGAATCAGAACAGTATCAGAAGTCAGCAATTAATGGTAAATCACCGACTGTCAATAAAAAGAAACCTTCGACATTTCGAACTTTTACCTTCTACAAAACGATAATGCGTGACTTTAAGTTGAAACTATGTCTCCTTGCGCATGAGGTTATAATCGTGATGTTCGAATACGTAACACCAAATTACACGATTCGAAATTAAGTCGGGAAAAAAAATTCAAAAGAGGGGTCATCTTTTACAACCCATTACAAAAAAAAATGGTTCATTTGAGATCTCATCTCACAAGATTCAATTAAATTAACAGTCTTGTTCACACTGCCATGTGAATGCACTTTTGAACATTAGCATAGCGTCCAGCTGTTGAAAAAAAATGTAGACCACATCATTTTGAACTGGAGATTAAATTAAAGATTGTTTAAATGACTGCGTGGTACGGACAGTTATCATTTAAATTTCCGATTAACGATTGAGCAATATTTGGCAATAAGCTTACGAAATTTCTTTCTCTCTTTTTTTTAAATGGTGGTTGTTGATTCTTAACAGCTACATTCTTTGATTTTCATTTCTATAATATGATTTCCATGAACTTTTTTCTGGTGATTTCGACTTTATTAACTTTGTAATTAAAAAAGTATACATAGAAATTAACAAATCGTTTCTAGAAAAAAACAAGTTTAATATTAAACCGTAATATCGGTTTCTCTAATGATTGTATCTCGCAACCTTAATAAGCTGCCAAACAGAACCGTGTTTCCGTTCAAACATGATTAATCATGTTCAGAAAGAGATTAATTTGCAGCATTGTGGTTGCTGATTATTTCTATAGTTTAACATGTGTTCAATGTTCCTAACAGTTTATTTGTCATCATAGTTGACGAAAATTTGTTCAAAGACATCTTGAATGAGTTCCTACTATTAATCACAAAGAAGACAGTTTGTCTAAAAGATTCTAAGAACTAAAAACTAAAAAAAATTCGGTTCAAGGTTAAACCATACTTAAACAACAACATGTAAACATAAAGTTATTTTAATTACTTCTCTTTTTTTTCTCATAAGTACAGATACTACTGTCATTTTATTCATTGGTATATCATTTACATAAAACATGTCATGGATTACCCATGCGCAAATATATCAATTTCTTACAATACAGAATGTTCACTATTAAAACAGAGTATCCGTTTTTTGATTCATCACAAAATAGTCAAACTTTCATTGCCAATGGATATTATAAAGTACAACTCGATTTATGTTAACCTCTAAAAGAAATAAATGTATTTATATTACTTTTCTGTCATTCACACAACAACATTTAAACACATGATGACAATAAACTACACAAGAGCATAAATAAAGTATTATATTATTCTGGATTTTTTGAGAAGTTGGGAAAAATCTGCTTACAATTTTTGAAAAAACTGTTCTAAATACTTTATAGGACGGGGGGGGGACTAGTGTGGATAATTTTTTACAAATTTGTCACCAAAAAAAAAAAAAACTTATTAAATGTAATTTTCAACTCGTGAAGCCCTTTTTAAAAAAATTTATTTGGACGTTTAACTGCGTTCTTGTATATATATGCTGACTTAAAAAAAAATATTTAGTGTTTCTATAAGTTTTTTTAATTTTTAGAAAAAAGTTGTTCTTGACTACCCTAGCCCATTTACTCTAGTGTAGACTCTATTATCTAGTATCTAGTGTATCTCTATTATCTAGTGTAGACTCTATTATCTAGTGTAGACAATCTTGATAACTTGTAAAGTTGTCATTCATTACAACTCAGAAAAATATATTTAAAGCCAACATGAAATTAATTTCAATCTAGGCCTTACTTAAAAGTAAATATTAGCATATACAATTATTAAAACACTCATTTGTAATAGAGCAATTCACTATACTAAGAAAGATATTTTGAAAGCAAATCAATACAATTGAAAACCATTATTCATTTTAAATATCTTGATAAGTATTTTAAGTCTTTTTATTTTATCAATTTAATGTCCACATTATATGTGTATTGAATTATGAATATTAAATGTGTACAATTTTAAATGCGTAAAATGTTTTGGTAGTTCTGCCAGTCACTGGTGAAGATGTTATGTAACTACTTTTTTTCTTGAAATTTAAGAAATGTTTCTTCTTTTTTGGAATATTCGTGATTAGAATAACATTGTACACTCCCCTATAAGAATTGAGCATCATAATATCCAAATCAATAAGCAACTTCCATTATATAAACATAATGCACCTATTTTTCTTTTTAAATAATTTTTTGTTCAGCACAAAGTCGCTAACTTTTACTGATTTGGCTAACTTTTACTGATTTACTGATTGAGTCAGTGTTGTCAAGAAGTTTCAATTTACTTGTATGAATCATTGTGATAAAAAGATGAAAATAAAGTTTGTAACCTATGAATGAAAAAATCCACTTGCAGCATGTCCATACTGTGTGTTTACACTAACCCTACGAGGGTTGTTTATGCTTGACTAATGCTGATTAATGCAAAGCATACAGAGCCAATATTGAAATAGGTAAAACATAGTATCATTTAAAGCATATTAAAATCTTCAATTGAAATTTTGAAAATAAAATATATTATTAGAAGTGAAAGAAAAAATTTGAAAGTTACTTTTGCACCTGAAAAAAAACCTTCTCTTTCATATTTCTATTAAAGTATTCACAGCCTATTTACGATATCTCNTTTTTTCTTGAAATTTAAGAAATGTTTCTTCTTTTTTGGAATATTCGTGATTAGAATAACATTGTCCACCCCCCTATAAGAATTGAGCATCATAATATCCAAAGCAACTTCCATTATACAAACATAATGCACCTATTTTTCTTTTTAAATAATTTTTTGTTCAGCACAAAGTCGCTAACTTTTACTGAGTCAGTGTTGTCAAGAAGTTTCAATTTACTTATATGAATCATTGCGATAAAAAGATGAAAATAAGGTTTGTAACCTATGAATGAAAAATCCACTTACAGCATGTCCATACTGTGTGTTTACACTTACCCTACGAGGGTTGTTTATGCTTGACTAAAGCTGATTAATACAAAGCATACAGAGCCAATATTGAAATAGGTAAAACATAGTATCATTTAAAGCATATTAAAATCTTCATTTGAAATTTTGAAAATAAAATATATTATTAGAAGTGAAAGAAAAAATTTGAAAGTTACTTTTGCACCTAAAAAAAACCCTTCTCTTTCATATTTCTATTAAAGTATTCACAGCCTATTTGCGATATCTCACAGATCGATCCATAAAGAAGATGTCCATTCCTAGCCCCCCCCCCCCACCTTCTCCCCTACTGGAAACCCTATTAATACTTTTTGTAAACAGCTCGATTTTGACGTATTTGTCAAAATTTTATGCATCATTTTCTGAATCTAAAATTACCGTTCATTTAATTAATTCATCAAATTACGAATATTAGGAATAAAAAACGTCATTCTTACCATTTTTCATAAGAAAAATTTTAAAAATATTCATTTTGAAACATAAAACGTGCCATTTTTACGATAAAATAATTGATGAACTCGGTCTATCTTTCTATTCGGAATCTATTTTAACAATAAAGAAAAAGTCCTTCAATCGGGTCATTCAATGACCCCTGTTTTGCAAATAATGTTAGCATGAATATAACCAGCATGTAATCGAAATTACGTGAATGAATAATCGATATTCTAGCAGAATAACTAATTAACTAATAGAGAATAATTAAAATACAGAACTGATAAAAAAATAATCTTAACTAACAGAGATTATACTATTAAGATAACTAGAAGGAAGACAGCTAAAAGACCTAAATAAATATATTCTATATAATTAAGTGTGTTAAAACTGTCAAACAATTCCTGATAAATTTATGGAAAAGAATACTGGCATTCAGATTGTCAGTATTTTTCACCGTAAAATCTTATGTAACGAAAATTTGTGAAGAGTCACGGAACTATTAAAGCTGTTTTCCAAAGACTCTGTTCCCGCAGTGGACTGATCGTAAAGACACAGGTTCTCAGTCGAACACCGAAGTCAAGCATCGCTGGCTGCGGTCAGTAAGAGGGTGGGTGTCCACTTTGATCAGCCTGCGTAGGGACCAAGGGTGCGCAGTATCGATCCTCGTTAAACTGCTTTACTGTAAAGTGCTCGACTTCGCGTGCAGGCGGTTGGGCTACCAAAGCAGGGATTCCCTCTGCAGAGGATCCAAATTAAGATGGCATGTCTTGGGATCATCCTCAGGGATGCTTCCCCGATCTTCGCCAATAGCCTATTGTGCAGCTCCAGTGTGACGCAAATAAAGTACCTACCTATTCAAGGACTCTGTCTTCCCATGGAATAACGCTATCTTAGTGAATAGTGAGCTATTTTCATAACTGTTGGGATTTTAAAACAGTTATTCATGGCTGTTAGATCAAGTTTAGTCTATTTTTTCCCAGCACCCTCTATGCTAACTTGCAAAACTTCAAGGTAAAGAAACGTCGAAGTTTTGTTAAGAAAAAAGATGAAAAAAAATTTATGATCTAATTCTTGCTTCCAAAATCTATTCCAATTCTACAGTTGATTCATAAAAGATTTCTAAAATTAAGAATCATTTATTGACATTTATAATTTTCCTCTTGGTGAAAAAAAGTTCATTCAATTAAAAGTTTGTTTTCAAAAAAATTGCTTACTTTTAAAAAAAGTACGCGCTAAAGCCCTGATAATTCTTAACGGCTAGATGGTGTATGAAGTTTAAAATGAATGCAAGCACTTAAACTGTGACTTTTTTTATTTCTCTTGGTAAAAGAAATTCAAAAAATACTATTGATAGATTTTAACTCTTTTGCAATATTTTAATCTTTTTATAATAAAACAAATACTTTGGATTTTGGTAAACTACATATTTATATTTTTTATTTAGAGATTTTTCAAACATTTGCCGTATTATTTATTGTTCGAGCAAATAAAGTCATTTCCAAAAAAAATACAGGCTACGTATAATTTTCTAGATTATTGTCGTAATATAAATCTCTTTGCAACCCTATTACCCGTCACGCAAAGAATTTAAATCAATATTTAATTTTTGAAGTCATTTAAAATATCTCAAAACATGAATGAAATGGGTTTTGCTATTAAACATTTGACTCACAAAGACTTATAGAATGATCATTATTCTATCATTCGTTTTCTTATTTTTTCGTAAAAGCAATTTAATATTTGTATGCACTACTTAAATTACGAATGGAATGCTATAAATTTTAAGTTTAGTTTCTTATTCTCCAGTTAAAAGCTAACACAAATAATAATAAACTCTGGCAAACTAGTTATGAGCTGATTAAAGCTATTTCAGAAAACCTTTTGACAGAAGATTATAGAACACATAAAAAGTTTAATGTATACATCTTTAAGGGTTTGAGATGATCTTTTTTAATGGCGTGTTCCAGAAAAAAAACTCAATTTAATAACTTTTTGCCTTTGGCTGGCAATTTCGTTTGTTTAATAAAAGTAAGTATGTTTTAAGCTTTAAAGTAATTACTTATGTGTATATAAAAAGGAATTTTATAAGACATTATTACCTTTGTTGGAGATCAGAATCTTTTATCCTTAATTTTTATTCAAAGAAAAAAAAATTTTTAATTTATTTTCTTTCTTTATTTTAAAAGTTTTAAAACATAAAATATATGGTTAAAGAGAGTGCATCCATATTTAAATGACAAGTAATGAACTTAAAAGAATGATGCAGTTTCAGATGATCTCACATTGAAACTGAACTCCATTTAATGATTAAATTTTATGTGATTAGATCCTATTAATCAAAATAATAAAACTCTTTTCAAATGATTATTAAAACAATCAAGTGTCATGAATAACTTTTTGAAATACTAATTTTAGATATGGAGTAAGACATATTTATAAATATTACTTCTCAGTTATAACAACTTATTAACAGCTAGAGTGCAAGAGCCACATAAAAATACATTATTTTATAACTGGTAAAATAAAAATGTTTTTATGATTTCGCAAAATTTTTAGTATATAGCAGTTAAAAACAAAGTAAGTAATAATCTAAGGAAGTTATAAAAAAAGATATTATCACTGAAAATAAGTTTTCAGTATCATAAATCATTGTTTAAAAACCAATTATTGGATTAACTATTGATTTATTTATTACCATCCTTATTACGAAATTTTAAACTGCTATTCATTAGATAAAGAAATATTTTGGATTATCACTCCAAAATATTAGTAACATTTTAAATATTATTTTTTATGAAATCATTTAGTGTAAAAAAATCGGCATATTTATGAGTATCACTTTTAAAACTCTTTAATACATTGTAATTCAAAAAACTGCTCATTTAAAAGGCCTCTCATTATGTAAATAATTGAAATATTTGAAATACTCTGAAATTATTCAGTCCCAAAAAATTTCTTAAATTTTATTTTTTGTTTTTTTTACCAATAGAATATTTTTTTTAAAAAATATACCACTTATTGCATAAAAAATTGACATACTTATAATTACTGTAAAATTTTCAATATCCTGATTGCTTTTTAAAACACCACTTATTAGGTAAGCTATTATTTATCATTACAGCAAAATTCAAAATGTGATTATTTTTTAAAACACTACATTTTAGATAAACAATTAACGCATTTACAATTATTAGTCCTACAAAATCTCAGTATCGTAAGTTTTTTTAAAACACCTAAATAATAGGTAATCATTTATATATTTTTATATATCACTCCTACAAAATGTAAATACCTTAACTACTTTTTCAAAATAATTTTATAAAATTTTTTATTGAAAATTTTAAGGTTATATGAATGTTTAAAATTCGAAACTATTTTTTATGAATTAATTGCATGAGCTCAAGCTATTAAGCTATGGTGACTGTTGTATGCATCTTTTATGTGGTAATGAGATTGATCTATTTAAACACGTGGGATTCGTTGTAAATACAAAGAATAACTTAAAAAGTCTTTTCAATTTGAAAAACACAAGTTTGCAAAAGACTGCAAGAAAATATTTCCAGTGTTACAGTGCGGTTCGATCCCACTACATCCCCACTTCAGAGTGATATTGTCAGGACAACGAATTTACAGGAAGGCCCCTATCATTTATTGCAAGCAAAACAACCGTACATTTGTTAAAGTTACCAATGTATTATTCTTCCACCAAACGCTCTGTAGCGTAGAGGTGGCGGGTTCAATATAGTTGTGCTGTCTTTCTCATTTTTGTTCGATCTGCTCTTCAATTTGACAAAAGACAAACCATTTCTTGGGTACACGAGCTTGCATATGTGTCTAAACCAAATTTATTTATTTTTTACTCAATCAGGAGTACAGGGGCGATTGAACCCGTTTATCTTACTTACATCTTATTATCTCAGCTTAGAAATCGTAGCATTTTTAGTAAAAAGAAGAAACTGCTCGGTCAGGGAGACCTATAAAAAAAGAATGATTAAAAAAAATAAACCTTGTGTAACGTAAATTAAGATTCATGCATACAAAAAAAAATAAACATTACTACTCCAAGTATTTATTTATTTTTTTATCTTTACATATACATATACAGGCTCGTGTTCTCTTTACAATTTACGATATATGGGAAGACCTACTCAATCTGAAGAACACGTAGCTCAAATCAGAGAAAGATATTACAAAGATGTATCGATTGTAGCGTTGAAGTAGTGGGTTCGAATCCCACAATGTGACTAGATATATATGTTTGTAATATATTTCTCTATGAATATTTCAACCTGACTAGGGCTTATAAGCTAAACTTTGTAATGAACACACAGGCCTGGATCTGTATGTGTAACAATAAGTAAATAATAAAATTTCCATAAATAGATACTATAAAAGAGGCAGTGGGATTCGAACTCGCTACCTCGATGCTTCTATTTTATGAAAATGGGACAGCTGTGAAGTTAACCTACTGACTTAGTTTAGTTTAGTCCAGGCATTTGTATATTTACAAATCCACATTTTTTTAAAGGAAAATAGATGTTAGCTTATAGCTTAGATAAAAGTGAAAAGAACGAAACAACGAAAAACAAAGCCAACAAGCATTTATTCAAAAATTAGAGGTTATTAAACTGAACATTTGTGTTATCTCAAATTATATCGCTAAAAATACCAACTTCTTGGTTAAGATCGTCAAATTTTACCATATTTTCTACAAGACAGTATGTTAATAAAATAATTTCTTATTGTTAGTTTTATAAAAGAATTCATTACCAAAGCGTTTCGGCTCAAACTACAGTGTTTCCATCTACACAAATTTTTGTTACACTGAAAATGTTTCCATATTCTGGTAGTTTTGACCATACTTTTTTCTTAGTGCAGTTATGGTTCCCAAAAATTTGAAATTCAAGTTAGATGAACAATATGCCACTAATTGAATCTTAATTTTCATCATTAAATGTGTCCACAGTTGAAAGTTGAAACCACATTAAAAAAGTTATGAAATTTTGTGTAGGACATGCTCAGACAACGGAAATTTGTTTGAACTAATAAGAAACTAGTTTTAAACTTTGCCACTAAAGAGTGCTTTTTTTTTGTTGAGAATTACGCTTTTTGAACACATTTACAATACTTAAAAATTTTTATTTCATCGTAACGTGTTCAACATAACGGCAATCCTTTTTAAACGCCATCTGGCACCATGAAATGAAATGAATGTTACACAGCTGACAATATTATGAGAAATACAAAGCCATGTCGTGAATGTGATCTTTAAGACCAGGAAAAGTTTATGCATTACTATTAGATGCTTCAAATATTTCCAAAGTCAAAAGTTGCATGAATTGAGGTCTGGAGTTTTGGAAGGCCACAGACTACAAAAGGGAAGGTTGAATATACGCTCTACTGTTAAGAGATTTTTTAGGACATTTCAGCACAAATTGTTATGTGTATAGAAGCTCCTTCGAAATAAAATTGCAGTTGACTCAAGTGATTGCGTATTTTAATGAATTATTCTAAATTATGAAGAAGAAAAAAGTTGGATAAAAGAATTATTGTGAAGTATGGGTAGAAAGTATGTGATATCCGTCATGTATTTACAAATTTGCAATTCATTTAAAAAGGCGCTCTTACGCGGTGACATTTTGAACTAATTTTTCATCAGCTAAAACAAATTTCTATTTTTTCCTCATGTCCTATGAAAATTTCAAACCTTTTTATACACGTCTGTTGACAAATTTAAAATAGAATAATTTAATTAAAAATGAAATCCAGTTCATAAATGAAAGGTAAAGCTTGTTACTACGTTAACCCATTAGTATCCTGTTTGATGAAAGTTTCTGAAAATGTATCATTAGCACAGAGGAATTATTTTTCGATATAAAGTTAGTATAAATTATTTTTTAATAAGTATTCTCTTCTTTAAAATTTCATTAATGTTAACCTTATTTATGAAATGAATTATTATTGTTATTTAGTAATGTTATTTATGAAACATTAAGTTAAGAATATATTTTTGTTTTCCAGACTGAATTAAATTTACCTTTACTTCATGTCCAAAAAAGGTGTTACTTTTGTTTCATATATTTTTTTATTTATTTAGTAATGTAAATTTTAGTTTATTGAAGTGAAGATATTGAAGTAATGTTCCATTCCTGAAATAAAAATTTTTCTATTCAAATTTCCCCCGTAGTATTGTTACTTTGCAAATTTACAGAACTTCCCCAAAATGTCAGCACATTACCGAGAACAATCTTATTCCCTACATGTAAATTGTGATATTTTTCATCAAAAGAGATATTTTTCATCTATCCTGTTCAATTTTAAAATATGTCTTTTTATTATATTGCTCTAAGCCCTTGAACTGTAAAAATATCTTTTAATTGAATTTCGTGTAATTTTATGGTAACTTACCACTTAACAACAGCAAACGCAAAGAAAAACCCTCATTCCAACTCAAATCTTCACAAAATCTTATCTAGTTGGAAGCGGGTGTTTGGATTTTTATTGGGAAAGTACGAACTGAAATATGAAGTAATTTTACATAAATCAAATAAATAGAGTATAAATATAATTATTAGAATTTTATAGGAAAGAAACAACTCGAAGTGTGCTTCTTTTCTGAAGTCGACGATAGAGATCCACTTTGTAAAGTTCTCTTATTTAATTCACATTTATTTGAAAGGAATAAATTTGTTCTGTAAAATAAACTTTATTTCTGTCTGAAAAACCAAACCCAATTTGTCTATTTTTCTAAATATCTTTTAATCGAACTAAACGATTTAAAAAAGAAATTTGCTGTATTTTATGGTTACTATGGTTACTTACAAATATTTAAAAACATTTCACCTCTTTGGGTTTGAAAAAAATGTTCCTAAAACGTATGAATTTGTGTTTTGAGAATAGAATTCAAGCACGAAAAATTTTACTTTATTTACAATGATTTTTATTATTATTATTATATTTTTAACATCAATTCAATTTTGTTTAATAAAAGTAACGTGACATGGGGACACTATTGTTTTAGAAAATTGTTTTTTATGGTATTCGGTAGTAAAAATATTTTTAAAACTTAGTCATAGAATGTTGTATATCTACGAAGTTTTTAAGTAAGTTTCGTGACATTATTTTAATGTACAAAATATTATTGAAAACTTTCGAATCCTTAATGGTTTAACACAGCTTTAAACATCATGAAATAAAATGAATTCCATTTGGTTTGAATGCATATATTTTAAATGAACAGAGAGATCTTCATCCTCCTCCTCCACAGAATGTCCAGGTCATCACGCCCCTCCGCAGTTATAAAAGGGTTGACCAATCCACTCTTCTAAGTCCGTTTCATTTCCATCTCGAGTTCTCTAACCAGCCGGACACTTGTTTTCCCTCTTCTGTGGATTACACGATAGAACAAATCATTCTCTCGTTTTATGGATACAAGTGAGTATTATTTTCTTTACATTTGGCTGTCATTCTGTGTTTCATTTAAGGTTGTTTTCTCTTAATATCGATGATATCGTATTAATATTACGATGGGTTTTAGAAATCGTTTTCAAATTTTTAACATCTGCTCTTTCAATTAGTTTGTTTGTTTTTTTTTTAATTTTATCCAACTTAAAAATTGCAATGGATAGGGACTCAAGAAATGTCTTCATATTTTTTAATTTTTTAAATAGATAATCATTTTTAAGTGTAAAAAAAAACACAATTTTTTGAGCTACCGATTTTATAAATAATGCGGTTTTTAAATCATTTTGGAATTTTAAAGTTTTAATCTCTTATTTGGATTCAAAATGTTGCGCAACTTACAAACTAATTCTTTTAAATAACATGAAACCCTTCAAGAATCCTGTGATATTTTTAAATTTACTAAAAAAAATAGTACCTTTACAGTGAGAAACAGTTTGTTTTTTCAAACGATTTTACTGATGCTTTTTAGAGTAAATTTTTTTTAAAATTTTAAACATTTATTCTTTTAATGATTCATTGAATTCCACTCAACTCAAGCAGATTTTTTGTAGAAAACGATTCTTAAAATAGATAAATATGTGATAGATTTCATTTTTAGTCTCTCGATTCTAAATTTTTCTTTAAATGAAATGGATTGTATCAAGATTAATTTCTTTCGTAATTTTTATAGAAAACATTACGGCAGACTTTTCATGAGTTTGAAGATAATGGATAGGACATTTAAGGAATAACGATTCACAAAAATCAATACTATTTCTAATGTTTTATTTTGCCCTTAATTTAATATACTGAAGCAAAAACTTAAATTCCCGTTCCCATAAGAAATGAGTCGAATTTTAAACGAATTACAATAATTACATTATTCGTTCTTGTGAAAGAAGTATTTATGCATTATTTTTTGTAATAGTCTTCATAATTTACATAATGACATTTATTATCATCATATAAAGGTTTCGATAATGGTTTCCAATCTTGAATGACGT
The DNA here is from genome assembly GCF_043381705.1 of Parasteatoda tepidariorum. Taxonomy (NCBI): domain Eukaryota; kingdom Metazoa; phylum Arthropoda; class Arachnida; order Araneae; family Theridiidae; genus Parasteatoda; species Parasteatoda tepidariorum. Next base: position 1,650,299 of record NC_092213.1, read on the forward strand.
ATAACTGTCATATATGAGGTAAATAATTCTAGAAAATGTCTTACTTCATTAAATTGAATGTTTAAAATCTAAAACATTTGCACAAATCCTCGTTAAAAATGATTTTTTTTTTAATTATAATAATGATATAATCGATGAAAAATGATTAGAGAATTACAACCAATTTTAGAACCAATTTAGTTTTGTAATTAGATACGATGTAGCATAACCCGTTTTGTTCAGTTAGTTTCATAGCAACGCCATGCCAGTGGCGCAAGATTCGAACACTTATTTTAACAATTTTATTATTAGAAAACAATAGTTTTAAATAATTTGATATTAAACCTGTGTTTAGCTATGTTATGCATCAAAACCTTTTTAAAACTAAAAATTTATTTTTTAAACTGATGCAAACCATTAATGCATTATGATGAACAATGATTACTAACAATTCTCTGATTTTACGATATAAAAACTAATTTCATATCATATCACTCCTATCATAATATCCTATCATAATTAATTCATCATTAAGAAAACTAAACAACAAAATTAATTTGCATTCTAAATTCTCTATTATAATTCAATTTTAATGGGAAAATAAACCAGTTTAACACCTTTTAAGGTTCCAGTAAATTTTCACCTCATTATTGACTGAGGTACCGATATTATGGTTCAAATTTGAACCAGTTTTTCTCAGATTGTGATGAAGAATATTATTCTATAATATTCACTTTATATTTAATCCTTAAAGTAAAAGGAAAATCTATGCATTTAATACATTATGCACTTAAAATTTTAAATAATCATTAGCTTATACATTTGCAATTTAAAATAATCTTCGGTTTATACATTTGAAGTTTATTGTAATCATTAGCTTATACATTTGAAATTTAAAATAATCTTCGGTTTATACATATGAAATTCAAATAACTATTGTCTCATACATGTGAAATTTAGAATAATTATTTGCTTATACATTTGAAATTTGAAATAGTTATTAGCTTATACGTTCAAAATGTAAAATAGTTGTTAGCTTATTTGAAATTTGAAATAATGATTAGCTCGCATGTGAAGTTTAATATAATCATTAGCTTATACATTTGAAATTTAAAATAAAAATTATGGTTTACGATTTTCTGTTTAATAACAAAACTTATATCGAAACTGAAATTTCATTATGGCTAAGTTAGATAAAAAAATTAATTACAATTTATTTTAAACCCAAAACTTCAATATGTCCTTTTTAATGCAGGAAAAAAAGCAAATTAGGATTGTTTAAAGTCAATTTAATTAAATGAGCAAAAAGTATATTTTGCCCTTAAATTCAATTTTTTCTGGCAACAATTCGTTTGTATTTTTTCATATATTCTGTTAATTTATTTATATTTTTTAATTATTTATTTAGTTTACTTGCAAACTGTTTTTTAAATCATTTATTTTAAGTATTAAAAGCCTTTTATTAAAGTCACTACAGCAATCACAAATATGTTAGATTATTGACATATAAAGTTTAAAAAAAAGAAGGGCAAGAAAATATGCAAATCAAAGAATAGCCAAGTGTCGTATAAGTGAGTTAGCTAAAAAGTGTGTTAATTAATCCGTGAATTAGTAAACCGATGAATTGATTCATTAATGAATCAGTGAATCAAAAAAAAATTTATTTATTTTATAACCGTTGTTGAACAGCTGACCGAATTTTCAAGATACGACTACCAACGTTCAACTCCGTTTCCCTGCAATTTTGAACCCAATCCAGAAGAAAAGGGAACTCCTGGATCAAGTATTGGGGGAAATTTACTTTCACAGAAGGCATTTTGATGGAACCAACCAGCATTTACGTTAATTGAAGAAGTAAACCACGAATCTCGCATGGTTAGTGTAACAGCAAGGGGCTTCTAACCCATAATCCGTCTACCACTGAGGATATTTTATGTCAGCACTGTAGTCGGCGAGAAAATCAAAGAAAAAAATGCATGATTTAGTGAATAGATGTATCAACTAAAGCAGTAGATCAAAATTTCCCTAACTAATATACCAGGGAATCCAAAATCGCTAAATTAGAGAGTGAATTGTATTAACTAACAGGCAAAATGGATTATAAATTACAAAAAACAATACAAACACGTTGTACGGATATGGGTGAACGTAATTTATTAAAGATATTTATAATAAATTAGAATATAGTAAATTTTTATCCACTATGGAAATGCTGTATTAATGCTGTATATAGCTGGTGAGAGTGAGTGTTTAATTGCTATTTTGCGTTTTTAACAAAGTTTTCCTAAAATGACACAGAACAGGTTTTATTACCCGATTGATACTGAAATAATTCTTCAAAAAAAGCAATGGTTTAAATAAATTTCATTTTAATTGAAATAATAGCAGCTGATATAATGATTGTATTGCTCATTATTAAAATTATAATAGTTCGGTATCTTTAATGATAGACTGTTGTTTTTCGTTTGAACTAAAGAACGATTATGTTCCTGAAAAGTTTTTAATATATATAATCTTAGCTTTTGAAATAAAATTGAATCGTTGTGGCTGCAGATTCAAATAAGTTTTTAGAAACTTTATCTTTATGCGATACCATTGTTTCAGATTCTCTAACTTCACGCAATTTAAATCATTCATTTTTTTCCTATCATTAATAACTAATTGTTGAATTGCAATGAATCGCGAAATGTCCATTTGTAAAAAGAAAGATCATAATAAACAATAGTATATTTTTTATTCTTGGCAAAATTGTATATATACAGTATTTCTTAGTCCTTGAAAAAGGGTTTATTTTCAGTTGTGATGGAAATCCCCTATAATCCATGTCCTTGAGGATAACAAATTGTTCCTAAATTTACAGTCATTTTTTCAACTCCTCACTCTACGGTAAAACCTTAAACTTTTTCAAAATAAAATTTTTCCTCTCATCTTTCTTTGCTGAGGTGTCAAACATTGGTTTAAAATTATGCTCCAAAATTAGAACTTTCTGAAGCAAGCAATAATAAAATCTCTGCCAATACAGATACCCTCTGAATTCCAACCATTTGAGATCTAAGAAACTATTAATGTGATTTTCATATTAATTTGAAGAAATTATAATCAACCAAACGCTCAACATTGTGCTTAGCATATTTTAATCTATATATAAAGGTTCATTTTTCATCCTTAAAAACTTTCCATCTGCAAAATGCAATAAGTGACCGGACATTTCCTAAGTGAGTAGACGTTTTGAAGCGTTCTAAGACATAATGGGGTTCAAGTTCGATGCAGCTTATATGTAGCTCTAATTTTAACCCTAATATCTCACTTCTTAAATTCGATTACAGAATACTGTGGCTGAACTTGAATGGAAAACATGATTCAGTTTAGCAGACAGCTTATGATGTTGCATGGAATTTGCTTAGTATTATAGTTCAGGATATTTACATTGCGTTTCAACCTTAGACCGATTTTTCTAAAACACTTTCTGTGCTCTCAAATACCTGGAATCAATTTCATTAGACAATACCGAAAAACAACAATAATTTAAAAATGTATCTTAAAAATATAGTTATAACACTTTGCATAAATGCTTTTTTCTCACAGGTACGATAAAAAAAATTTCTATTTTTTAAACTTTAATTTTTAGAGCTTATGTCACTTAAGCATTATCTGCATACTTAAAAATTATATCCATGCAATACAAGAATCTTGATAAAATATAATAAAAATGCAATACTTGGAAAATCTAATTAGAAATTATCTGTTGCACATTCTAATTAAACTAGCTGGTGACTGACACTTAGTTTTAAATTTAATTATGCTTAGAGTTCCTTTTTTATTTCTTAGCGTTTGAATCATATAGTTTAAAAGTGAAGATTTTTAAATATTTCTGGTGAATTACTGGAAATGAAGTTAACAGTAAGCATAATGTTCTTATGTCTAAGTTTTAATAATGTATATTATACATTATATAAAGTGCTTGCAATTTACAACAGTAATTACATTTATATTAACTGTTTACAAATTATTGGTTGTTTAAACAGTTATGTCTTTTATTCGAGTTACAGCAGAACTTGAATTTGCGAACATATTGTAAAGCTTAAATGTGTTTTCGTGCTTTCCCAGGGAGTTAATATTTTTCTAATCAAACAAAAACTAAAGCATAATTAGAGTAACTAAAATTGTAGAAAATTTTAAAAATTGTGAATAAATTACACTAAATTTAAACATTCGCTCTATTTATTTTGATTATAGTTATATTTTTTTATCAAACGCAGAGAAAGTAAGTTCGCTTTACATTTATTTATTTTTTTAAGAGAGAACTTTGTTTGTTTGTATACAAATCAGAATATTTTATATTTGATGTATTCAAAATGAGTTTTCTGCAAGTCGACTAAAGAAATTAAATTTCGTACGCACACCAATTATAGCATCCAAAATGTGTTAAACTACAAACAATATAATTTTAACTCCTAATACTGATATTATCTTCTGTTATACTTACATTTATTCTTAATAACATTCATTAAACATAATCAGTATAATTCTACGCTTTTTTTTTGCAAACAAATCTTTGATCTATTCCATGAATGAGTTTACGAACCGATATGAGCGATAATTATGATTAGAGCAATATCCTAATTGCAGAAACCATTTGGCAGAAAGAGAAACGAGAGCCGTCCTTGCGACGTCTGTCTTAAAAAACCAGTCTGGATCGTCGTTCTAGGACAAGCTGACCTCTCAGTTGCTGCGTTTTATCAATTAAGAAAAATGTGTTGGTCAAACAGATTAAGAGAAAGAGTTAGGAAATAAATGGATGCTGCCTTATGGACATTGTCTGCACAATGTCCATTCGTTAAGTGAGCTGGTATTAATATGAATTCATGGTTTTGGAAGGCTTCTTAAAATGGCGGATTCTTGACTTTTTCTGATGATAAAATGTATCAAAAGTTAACTATTTTATATAAAATATATTACAAATGAACATTTAATTTTTAATTATTTACAAATCATTGACATAAAATAAAATGAGTCTTATTATTTTGAATCACTTTGAAAGCTAATATTTTAAAGAGAGAAAGCGATCATAGTTTTTTGACCAAACAGTTTTCGAAATTAATTTCTACTTTTTTAATTTTGAATTGCTGTTTTTGATATATGTTATACTAATACAAAGAAACTTCTAAAGTAGCAATTTGTTAAATAAAGAATAGGTGTTCATTACTTGCCTTTTAGTTTTATCTATACACATGTAATAAAAACGATTTACATCTATAAAAATTATATTATGCAAAAATGAAAAGAATTACTATAATAGTTTAAAACTAAGAATTTGAAATATTCCACTTTAAATAATTTTTAACTCGTAGCAGATATATCACACAAGAAAAGGAAGCATTCCTGTATAAATAAACGTTTTCGAAAGTCATTTATATTTTAAGAGTTAAAAAAATGGAGTCAAAGTTCCAAGTTTAAAATGAATTGAATTGTATCAGTCAAATTGAATTTATCAGTTGAAAATTGTATTAGTTATTTGAAGTAAACGACGTGTTATTAGGACGTAATAAGTTTTGAAAAAAGATAGATACCAAATTTCAAGAATTTTTTTATTTGTTTTTTCAGCCAAATTGATAATACTCCTTATAAATTTCTCCTCTTCATTAAGGATGAGATTTTTTCTCGTGTTTCTTTAGTGAAATCAATATTTGAATGCCATGTATCAATGCTTTATTTAATTATCAACGATTTAATGGTGGGATTTTTAAAAATAGCTGATTTTAATCTGCATTTTAGTGAAATCAATTTGGGTTGATTTAGTCATAGTATGCCTGAGAGAGAAAAAAAAACCGCAATTCTCAGCTCCTTTTTTGGAGCATTCAAAGCAAATAACATCTGATCATATTATAAAATATCGACAAATGAACTTTGAAGGTGAGAGCCATTAAATTGTGCAGAATTAGACGGTTCTGTCGATGTGAAGCCCTTTTAAAAAACTAGCAATTTCAAAAACGGAGAGAACTAAAAGATTCACAAAGCAAAAGATATGATTTGGGGAACATCTTAGAATGATGGGAGTAGAGATAAATCATCGATCGACCCTCTCTGTTTGGAGAAAGCGAATGGAAAAGGCCTGCAGTAGACTGTAGTGCTGATTAAGAAGAAGATATGTTGTGCGTCGATCTCTTACATGCGATGCATTATTCTGAATTCTGTTATTATAAATAAATCTTAGTAAGATAACTCAAAGTATACCTTAAAACGCATTGAGTTTTATTTTTATTTTATAATCGCAAACGGAATCGTTCGATATGCCGACTTAAAACCCTTTAAAAACATTGAAATAAGAAATAGATTCATCAACTTATAAATTAATAAAAATTGAATAATTAAAACTTTAAAGTATTAATAATTCAAAGTATTAACTGTTTCAAAGTATTATTATAATTTCGAAATATTATAAATTACTTCGAAATATTTATAAAATGTTTTCAAAATATTTTTCATACAGCAATATTTAGAAAAATTTATTTCTTATCATTTTTGTTCACATTCTAGGATTTAATCTTAATGACTCGAGAGGGTGATCCCAAATATGCTAATAAATAAGTGCATCAGTTTGAACAGTTCCTGAAAAATTGAAATTTCGAAAAACTCCGATGTTTAAAATTCGATTTCTCAGGAACTATTCAACCGATTTTGCTCAATTTTCTTAATTTTGCTATGTAAAATTATCTTCCTTAAAATGATGAGAAAATTTTTATGTCTTACAAATCAAATTTTTTCGACCTTTATTAAATAAAATTTTAAAAAATTAATAAATATTTAAATAGAGTTGTTTTCTTGTTGATTAATCTTTGTATAAATGAATTTTATAAATGTGAGCAAAAAGTTTTCAATTTGCTTACAAATTTCTCGATATATAGCGAAATACGCAAAAAGTAAAATTATCATTAAGGGATCCAAACTTTGGAGCGCACTCCTGATCGAACTATTGGGGCCATATTTCCTAGATTGCGACAATCCCCTATATTTTGGGGTTCAGAAATCCGAATCCGTCAAAAAAAAGGTATGTTTATTCGGAGAAAGTACGCTTTTGTGTCTGATTACGTAACTTAAATTATTGTGTGCACTTATTAATTAGCATATTTGAGGTTACCCTCTGGAGCCATTAAGATTGACCCCTAGAACGTTAAGACCCGATCATATTCAGGGTGGTCCGTTTTTTCAGCTCACTGTACCACCGTTAAACAGGCAGATCAAAGACATGCCAATTAAAATATTGTCAAACAAGAATTAATACGATAAAACGAGCAGAAATACGGTAGAAAACTATTAAATACTGTTTAACAAGCAGATCAATTAAAATGAATTTTAAATTTTTGAATTTTCATTCGCAAATTCATTCCTGGAATCCTATTAAGATCATTTGCTTTTTATATCTAAAATACAAACAAATCTAGTGAAATAAGTTGCAAACTTTAATGTTGTTATTCTCACATACATTAATCATATAAATAATCATATACATAATTTTTTAGTTTCAATTCACTCCTGACAGAACAAAAGTAGCTATAATAAGAGTCAAACATTTTTGCTTTTTATATCTAAAACGCAAACAAATCTATTGAAATAGGTTCATTGATTTCTCTCTCAAATACATCACGGTTAAGAATATAAGTTTAAAATATACATTCAAAATAGGAAAAATATCAAAATAGCAGTGCTTTGCGCGACGCAAGTGCAAAATTTAGAGAAAAAAAATGTCATGTTTTCAAAACTGGAAAAGAATATTTCTCCCCATAACGCCGTCAAAAATAACATGAATGCAAAAAGTATTTATATTTCTAAGCATGCAAAATAAAATTACATACAAAGTAAAGAATAACCATTATCCACACTGAAAACTAATTTGAAGATAAAATAACTACTGCAGCGACTTTTTTAAACCTGGAGTCCATTTAAAAGAACATTCGTATTTTTTTAATGTAAAAAGAGGTTGTTATTACAGCTTTTGGCCTCAAATTCTCATTGTTTGATACTTTAAATCTTCTAGTGTTGCCATTTATAACTTTAAATAGTAACGAATTCTGCAGACGATTTATTTCCTTGCTAATAACTGTTAGAAAGAAATCATTAAAGAATACAACTTTCTTCTTTTTCTAAAAATAAAAAATTGTATTTGTATTGGATATATTTCAGCAATAAAATGCAATTTTTCTTTGAAATAATATTTCAGGTGTAGAAATCGATTATTAAATGTCTTAAGACAATACAAAATAATAATCGTCTACCAATGGAAACAAAAGTTCAGTTTTATTTCCTAATTTTGTTGTTTCTGAAATAATCACACACGATTATCATGCTTTCTAAGTAGAATGTAGGAATATTCAAAAATTGGTTGGAAAAAAGTTGGAATTGTAATCTTAGATTAATAAATAGCTTTACGAGTTTTACTCCCAAATGATATTTAAAAAAAAAACTCGAACCAGCTGCACATTTGTTGAACCGCTAATGGATTTCAGAAAAGATTCATTTGTAATAATTTTCATGCTATTGAAATATATTATTGAAGATATAACAAGTGTCATATATTACGTGATACTCAAGCATATTTCTAAGGACATTTTATTATTTTAAATGAAAACGATTAAAGCGAAATTTCTACGAAAAAGGATCAAATACATTCCTGAGAGATAATAACCTGTTGCAAAAGGAGAAATATTTTAGAATTATTCTAACGAAAGTATGCTTGCTTCCTATAACTTGCTTTTTAAAGATTCTAAGAATTGTATTTTTTTTCTCGCATATTTACTCAAAATGTTTTAAGTAATAAGTTAACTCATAATTTACAAACTCCTGCTTGAACTTTATTTGTCCCTTAAATAATTTTAGTATAGACTAATTTTAAACAAAACAATTGTGAGAAAAATGCGGAAATGGTGTACTTAAAATAAATTGTTTATAAAATTATATACATTTTTTCTAATTATCAAATAGAATTTCTAATTATCAAATAGAGCCAGATGTATCAATGACATTAAGTCTTGGATAATTAATATCGGCGAAAGAAATATTAAGAACAACAATTTTTATAAAATTCAACTTAAAATTTTTACTTACTTACTACAAACTATGCAATAATGAAGTTCATTGTGAAACAATGAGGTTAGTAAGAAAAAGTATGAAAATAAAAGTTTAATACTTTATTAAGAAATGCAATTATTTGTCTCGGGATTATTTAATCATAACTACACAAAATCAAAAATTACAACAAAATAAATTTAATAAATAAAGCATGCAACCTTTGTTGAGAAACAATGTATTAAAGTTTTAACATAAAAACTTTTATGTTTTTAAATTTTTTTTCAGTTATTAAGCTTATGAAATGCTATTAGTTTTATAAAAAAATTTAAATGTTTAAGCATTAAAAATATATATATATGCTAAGAATTACCCATTTTATACAATGTAAATATTTCAAGAATTAAAAGCTATTACATGCCATGAAATAACAATTAAAAACAAGACAAACATAAAGCAACAGACAAATTATCTACCTAACTTCAACCCTTTTATTAAAACTATTATTTAGAAACAAGTTTTAAATAAACACAATTAATGCAATTTGTGACAACATTTTGCACATCCATTTATTGTAATAATCTGCAGTTAAATATGAGAAAATAACAGCTCTAAATAAAAAAAAAGAATTCTATCCAGACGCAACAGAAAGAAGTCCTTTTTAACATGCATGTCAGAAAGCAAAAAGTTCTCGTGGCAATAATTACTCGCTCCGAAATATGATTTGGCCTCTTTGAGTGCATCACTTTTTGTCCCCAGGCAGTGTCTTCCGTTGCATACAAAAAGTCCAGAGTGACCTCCTTCATTCAAATCTTATTCTCGAGTGATTACGAACGCACTGCAATCAAAAGAAGCGGAGGAAATTTATTGAAAGTAATGAGAATAACGAAGAGCGTTAATAAAGTCGAAACCCTATGAATTATTCATACTACTTGGAAGAAAAAAACTAAATATTCAATTCGTATCTCGAGAGTGATATGGAAAACAACACGTGCATCTTTTAACAGTTTACAGTTACACTTTTTGAAACTTCACAAATTGCTATAACTGTATTAGTTTCTTAATTTTTTTTATTCAGGATCGTTTGCTTTTTTTTATATTCGTTGCATTTTTCTGGCAATATTCCTTCAGGTTTAGCACTATTTCAAGTTCCGTTCAGTTTGAACTGTCCTGCAATCTAGAAAACGTCTTATGGACAGAATTTAGAATTATGAAAGCAGCAAAAGAAGAAATCTGATCTAGAATTCTCGCGTCCTCTCCTTTTATTTAAAATGCAAACTGCGAAATTTCATTCGTTTCTTCATTTATTTTTTTCACCGAGATCGTTTGTCCTTTTTTATTGTAAGTTTTCTTTTCCTTTTGGAAACATTAAGATTACGGCTATTCCACTTTAAGCTTTACTTCAAATATTGTCCATTTTTAACAGCACTATACTTTGCGAAGTGTTTTGTGAACAGAATTCGGATTTTTAAAAAGAACGAGAGAAGAAATCTGATCGCTACTCATCCGTTCATTTTAAATGCAAACTGCGAGGGAGGTTTCAGAACATTTTCTATTCAACTTATGAAACGAAATATTTGTTTTAGATTTCAACTGTTGTTGTTTTTTTTACTGATACGCATTTAAAATTTAAAAAACAGCCCTTGAGGAAAATAGTTGGCTGAATTTTGCAATCTCTAAACTATCTCAATGAATAATTTACATTTTACATTTACACGATCAATATCAATGGAATTGGCTCGTCGATAAGTTTAAAAGTGGACGAAACTTAATCTAATAGTAATAATTACTGTTACAAACTGATGGAAGTTGAAAAAAACCTGTTATTCGTGATGCGAAATGATTTTTCATAAACAGGTATGATATTTTATATTTAGAGATACTTTTTAAAGTAGACTTAAAAGGATTCCCAAGAGATGATATTATGCTTAACCGTAAATACTTGTATGCCCTTTTGTATTCATAAAATAGATGTGTATAACAGTCTCTTCGTACAGCTTTATATAACACTGAGGAGAGTCATGTGTAAACATTTATTCATAAAACACGAAGAACTGACCATAAAATAATTCAGTTTCTTAACACAATCGCGCGTAATAATTTATGCGCATCCTTAGGTATATTGAACAAGGAGCTGGTTTATGTAATAAATAATTTTGTTCAGAAGTTTTGGGGCTCTAAATGAATGCGGCTAGAATGAGCAATAGTAGCAAATTGAATTAGACGAAAAAAACTAAAATAGGAGAAACATTTTCTTCATGAACATTTTGAAATAGCTAATGTAAAATTTAAATTAATTTTGCTATAACTTTTTATGTGAAAAATTAAATATAAGAAATTTTCTCAAAATTTGCGCGAAATCATATGAAACTTACATTGAAAAGTCCTATGACCGATTTAGGAAAAATAAAATAAATAAAGTGTGGAGAAGCAACTTCCAGATTTTTTTGGAAATGGTTTTTAAGATTCAAAATAATAAAAAAAGACTTATTCCTCTCTAATTAGAGTGTTTAGGGTAAACATGAATAAATTGTAAAAATTTCGAAAAATAAAAACATCTTTAAAGGATTATTTGAAGACGGTAAATTAGTTTAACTAATCCAAAAATTTTGTGTTTATACTTTAAGAATAATTACTTAAAATTCCTTGTATTACATTCCTTGTATTCCTTAAAAGTAATTACATTATTTCCCTTTCTGAAAATTGAGAAGATTTTAAAAGGTCAGTGTGTTCCAATTTTAATTCCAAATATTTTTTAACATTTTGAAAGTCATTATTTATAAACAAAACAAAAAAGTTTGAAATGGAAGGCAATAAACAAAGAATTTCATCAATGTAGAAACAAAAACTTAACTCGAAATAGAAGAAAAAGCCATTTCACTTTGAAGAATCTGTACGTAAGTGCTAAATATCCATTTATCGTGAAACATTTCTATTTTATTCTCTATAGCGATATTTTTATAGAGTTAATTGAATATGATATATATAAAGAGAGAGACTTAATGGAAATATGAATAACCTCCGAAGGTCCAAATGACCCGAAGAATTGGATTACATCCTCTCCCAAACGTTACAGAATGAAAAACTGAATTATATAATGTTCAACATCAACTCATTCACAATATATATTTTGTTAAAAATATAATCTAAAAATGTTTTAAATAAAGAGTTGACCGCCGATTTCTTTTAATGATTGCAATCAAGATTATTTTGCCAGTGGTTCAATTAATATGGTAATCAAAATGAACCATCAAATAAATTTAAGGATTTTTCTTATCTCTTTTCGTGTGATTGTTTCCTTCCAAGTATGGCGCTTGGCAGAAAAAGGAAATGTAATCTGGTGGGCCACGCCCGGCACGAAAAATAAGAATAAGAAAAAGAATTTTATGAAATCGTTTGAAAAGTTATTTCCTTTATATCTAATATCGTTTGGATGGATCGTTTTCGTTTTCTTTGTTTGAGAACTGGATCAAAATGAGGGAGGGGGAGGAATGATTCCAATCAATTCATTGGTAATGGTTGTAATTTTAGATCTAAATATATTCGAAAGTAAAACTGGTCTTTAAAATGCGTTATTGTTAGGGTTACGCTCCGGTTTTAATTAATTTTGTTTATTTCTGGATGAGCAGATTTAAAGCTTCATCAATTCGTTTCTAATTGTGATTTACAGCGTTAACAGCTTTTAAGAAGCCTCTTTACTCGAAAATGAAATTTGCAGGGATACAAAACTAGAGCTTTTGAATTAATCAGTAAACTAACTATGATTGTTTGCTTCACGCAAGGCTTTACTAAAGTATGTTAAAAAATATGAATGCTAGAATTTTTATCGAAACGCAAGAATAATACAATTATTTAATTAGCATATGCAGGCATAATTTATTAATACAAGAACTTATTCACATTTTGTAATATTTCAAAACATTAATTTACTTTGAAAAGTAAAACTTATGATTCACTCAGAAAAAAAAGGACATAGAAATGAATGCTCATTTGTGTAGATAATAGTTTCAGATGCCCAAATAGGTGAAAATCAAAAATTCCGTTGAAAAGGCTCAAAATTGAGCAAAAATATCTCAACATAGCTCCGGAACAAGCTTAGTTGAATTTGAAAATCTCGTGTACTCATTACTGAGCATAGTAACATGCTGAAAAATTGAAAAAACAAGTCATCTACATTTGTAAATCTACATGGTGGTAAGGTAGAAAAGTGCTGATTACCGATATGAAAGCATTTCTTATTCGGGAAATAAATTAGGAATGTGTCAGTATTGAGACCATTCAATTTTGAGCATGTCACTATACTCTCACTATGTCACTATGGTGCTTGTTTCAAACTTACTAAATCAATTATAACTTTTTCGCTTTTAGACCTATCAGTTTTGCAATAATGGTCTAACATATTTCATTCAGAAAATTTGGATGCAGATTATAAAGTTTTTTTTACACTTCTACACTAGAATAACATTCGCATTTAAATGAAGAAATTGACTATTTAAGAAAAACTCTAACATTTATAATTTTTATTAGATTTATATTGCTGTTTTAATTTCTTTAGTGATTGGGTATAAGTGCGCCAAAAGAACGGACCACCCTGAACAACTTTTGATCAAATGATCGGGTCTTCACGTTTTAGGACTTAATTGTTCGAGGTGGTGATTTCAAATATACTAATCAATTAGTGTTACAAAACCAGACCAAAAACGGAATAAACATTCCTTTTTTAGGGTGAATTTGGATTTTTGGCTCTCAAAATACAAGGGATAGTAGCAATCTGGAAAATAGGGTCCCCATAGTCTTATCAGGAGAGCGTTTGACCCCTTAACGTTAATTTTACTTTTTGCCTATTTCGCCATATCTTAACAAAATTTTTGGGCGAATTGAAAAATCTGGGTACACAATTATAACATTCGCTTATCCAAATATAATTCCATGCAAAAAAAAAATTTTAGTAAATATTTATCACTAAAATTATCAATGCGGAGTCATCTCAGAAACTGTTCAATTGACTTTACTCAAATTTTGTATTTTGCCATGTAGAATTACATACTTTTAAATGATGCAAAAAATTTTACACTTTACAATTCAAAACTTCTTGACCATTATTAAATAAAATAATAAAAATTCATCCGATATCAGAATCCATCGAAAGAAAAGGTATTTTTATTTAGAGAAAATACGTTTTTGTTTCTGATTTTGTAACTTAAATAGAATCTGCACTCATTCATTAGCCTATTTGAGGTCTCTCCCTTTAGCAATTAAGAATGAATCCTAGAACGTGAAGATCCGATCATTAAATCAAAAGTTATGTAGGATTGTCCATTTTTTTTTTTTTTTTTGACGCNACGCACTGCTTTTACATAGTGAATTGAAAAAAACTTTCCTTTTCACCTTGTTGTTAATAGTGCAAAAAATTTATATCAGGTAAAAAATAAATGATAAAAAAATGGAACTAAACTTTTAAATTTTTTTTTTTCATTCGCCCATCGACATTGAAATTTTTCTAAAAAAAAAATCTAATTTAACTCGATTTCCTTATTCTGGTACATTTCTTTTAATCGAGTCATTCAATCCCCTTTTTAATAAAGTTTAAAAGAAGCAATATTTTGTATTACATTGCAACCTTAGCGTTCTAAATACATTGAAATGCAACCCTTCAGAACTATGGATATTCAAGAAGCTTCAAATGAGTGATCTGTTTATTTATTAAATGTTTGCCCTTAACGCAAATTAGACTCGACGGGACATCAACTGACCTATGCGAGCTCAATTCTTATGCTTCCTGCTTTTTTATAAGAGCGCTTCCTTATTTCCACATAGTTCGGAAGATCAGGCATTCAAAATCATTAAAAGGCAAGTAAAAAACCACTTAAAATGCTTAAAATAGGTGTTAAAAAATTCGCTTACGAGTATATGTGTATATAAATGTGTTGAAACGCTCTAAATTTTATTGCCAGAAGTTATGAATTTTTACATTATATGCCATTTGTATCGTTAAGTCTGTTTATTATTCGTTGTTTTATTCATAAAAGATTTCACGGCCTAATGCGTGTGTCCAATAAACGGAAAAACAGATTTTGAAACCACTCAACAGATTTCAGGCCTTAGATTAGAGATTTCCAAAATGTTTTTTTACCTCATCTAAGACCTATGGAGTAGCTGAGGTGTTAAACTTGGCTGCAAAAAATTTTAGTGCATCTTAACACCAAAATGGAAGGCATTTACAGGAAAAGTGGTGTCGAGAAAAGCTGGAGATAATTCCTTAGGGTAATGAAAAACAGGAACGTTACTTTTAGTGTAAAAAAAAACTCCCTTTTCCCATATTTCCGGTGTTAAGTGACAGTCCTACTGTAACAAGTAGCAAAATTTACAGAAACAATACGCAACACAATATTCACAAATTCAAAATAGTCTGTGGCGCAGTAAAACTGTTATCGTAAAAATTAGATCTAACACGTGTACAATGTGCAAAATAAAAAACGGACCTCCCTGATTAACCTTTGATCTAATGGTTGGATCTTCACGCTCTTATTGATTTGAGGGGTTGACCTCAACAAGTGCACTAATTAATTAGCGCAGACAGCATTTTAAGTAACAAAATCAGACACAAAAATGTACTTTCACTGAATAAACATACCTTTTTTTTCAACACAATCAGATATCTGACCCCCAAAGTGTTAGGGGTAGCCACAATCTGGGAAATAGGGTCCTTACAATTTGGTCAAGAGAGTGGTCCGAAGTTTGAACCCCTTCATGTTAATTTTACTTTTTGCCTATTTCACCGTGTCTCGAGACATTTTTAAGCGAATTGAGAAATTTTTGCACGAAATTATAAAATTTGTTTATCCATAGATAATTATATGCAAAAAAATGAATATAGTCCGTATTTGTTACTTTTTATTACTTAATTATATACAGATCAAAAAAAAAAGTTTTAATTGTAAGGTATAAAATTTTTAACATCCTATTAAAGAATGTATTTTTACAATACAAAACTTGAGTAAAATGGGTTCCATTAGTTCCAGAGAAATAGGGTTTTAAAAATACGACTTTAGCAAAATCAGATTTCTCAGAAACTATTCGACTGATTTCGCTAAATTTTTGCATTTCGTCATTTAAAATTACATTCTTGAAAATTATATGAAAACTGCATACCTTACAATTCAAATTTTTTTAGACTAGTATGAAATAAAATAATAAAAAATATTAAATACCCACAAAATTTATTTTTCGCAAGAAACTATCTTCGGAAAAACAAATTTTATAATTGTGGTCAAAATCTTTTCAATTCGCTTAAAAAAATTTCCAGCTGTGACAAAATCCGCAAAAAGTGAAAATAACATTAAGGGGTTCTCTCTCCTGACCGAAGACCCTATTTCTCAGATCCCCAATGGGTCAGAAATCTGAATCCGTCAAGAGAAAGAAATGCATGTTTATTCCAAAAAAAACTTTTTGATTTGTCTGATTTTGTAACTTAAAATATTATCTGCACTCATTAATTAGCATATTTGAGGTCACCCTCTCGATATATTAAGATTGAGTCTTAGAACGCGAAGATCCACTCATTAGATCAAAAGTTATTGAGGGTGCTCCATTTATTTTTTGGAGCACTGTACAACAAAATTAGCACACGTAAGATAAATAAAAATTATAGCGTTATAGCTACCGGAAAATCGTTAAAATTTTTTTCATTTTTTAATTAAAATATTTTGCAAACTTTCAAATGAATGAAAAAATCCAAAATTGAAAATTTTAAAAACTTAAATAAGTCCCTTTATAGTCTGTAAACAAACAGAAAGAGTTTTTGGAAATTAAGGATATATTTTATAAAGGATTCTCGTCTTTTAAATTCTTTATTTCTCAAAATTATTTGGAATTTTTCAAAGTTATCGTTTATCATTTGCTTGTTTGTCTACAGGATGACAAAAACAAACTCCGTTAACAAATAAATCAGTAATTTTATAATAAAAATGGAAAAAAATTTGTTTTCTCCTCTCAATAATATTTTAGTTAACATCTGATAATCCGCAGCGCTTTTCTGCTCCCGGAAATAACAGGAAAATTTACAATAACAATAAAATATAATACACATACGAATCAGTTAAGCTACTTTACGATGCTATTTTATGCGTGCATTATTTATTATGCATATACACACTCATTACTTTAAACAAATTAAGTATTTAAATTTAGAATAAGTATATAACAGAAAAAATATTAAGATAAATTCCAACTAGGCCAAACAGAAGCTAATGTGTAGAGCCCGGATTTCGATGACCTAAAATGGAACTAAACNAATCTCAACTAATGCCCTTAAAAAATGCAAAAAATGCCCTTAAAAATGCAAAAAATGTCCTTAAAAATGCAAAAATTGAGCTAAAAATGCCATGCAATACTTGATCTATGCTCATTAAAGTTTGAAAAATACGTTTTATGTCCCAAAATAACAAAAAAAGGGAAATATATTGACTCCAAAACATTTTCATTTTGTATAGAAACTTTATTGAATATAACAACATCCATATCATAATATTACTAAATATCAGAATTGTATTGAATTATTAAATGTTTTTTGACATTTTGAAATGTGAACGAGCGTCTCTTGTCTGAAAGTAAATTGTTATACCTGGAGAAGCTTCTTTCAACGTCTACTGATGTTATTGGCGCGTACTTGAAAAAGACGGTCTCACTTACTGGCAATTCTTCTTCAATTTGAAAAGATGTTGCTTCACTTGTTAATATCCAAGAGATTTTCTTCATTGTTTTGAAGTCAGTGTTCTTCTCCAAAACTTTGTTCAATTTAGCTGCTAATCTTTGTCCTATCTTTCCCCTTGCTTCTTGCAACACTTGACTCACTACGTTAATATAATTTATTGCATCGCAAAGCTCCAAATCTTATTTCTCCAAGCTTGTAATTGTCGTGGACACAATAGCAAAGTTAGACTTTATAAATGCTAAGTTTCCTTCGATTTTATTAGAGACCAACACGTTCAACGCTATCTTAATTGATGCAGCATCTTCTGAATCAAAACTACTGACGATAGACTTCACTATCTTAAAATTTTCACTGAAGCATGCATCCAACCAGGTACCACATCGTGTGATTACTGGTTTAGAGGGCAAAGCTAGACTAGGAGCAAATGTTTCGAAACATTCTTGACGATATGGGGCTTTCAGAAAAATCTTTTTCGCATTTGACACCGGACTGTCTACACCAGAGTAATTTACACGGATCTCTTCGGCAACACGATGAAGTGCATGTGCAAGACAAGTAACATGAACTAGTTTTGGATAAAATCCTTCAATTGACTTTCCAGCTCTGACCATATGGCAAAACTTAGATGGTTTGTTTTTTAGGCACTTCTTCAAACACTACGTAATCTTTAATTCATCAAACTAATATATAATGAAAACTAATGTATAGGAGATTGCAGCTCACGCTAATGGCACCTTCCACTTACTAAGATACTTGAAATTTTGCTTAATCCTGTTAATATCTGCTCTGACTGTTAAGAGCACTAGCAGGAATAAACCGGTTTTAAACACAGGTGTTCATTTAAATACACAATTGTTAATTTGTGCTGTTGAAAATTGTGACGCACAGGGGTATATTTGAATACAATACACAGGTCTTCAGTCATTTGACTCTAACCCTTCACGAAGTTTTCAAACTTTATTTCTTATGCCTCCCCACAGTTTCTTTCAATAGAGGACAATAATAAATTCTTTGCTAGAAAATTGTAATGTTCTAAACTGTACAAATCAGAGAAAAGGGGAAAGTTGTGACAAAGAATTACTTCTAAAGATTTTATATCAATCAATAACATAATGGGAAAACATAATGGCATGCAGTTGGTATTGAGAGTTACAATATGAAATGCAAAATTATAAGGCAAATATCGGATTTCATGTAATAAAAATGCCCAAAAAAATAATAAAAATGAGAAAAGTTAACAAAAAGCTTAAAAAATGCTTTAAAATACAAAATACACCCCAAAATTTTTAAAAAAATGCCTTATAAATCTAAAAAAATGCTCTAAGGGACAAAAAATATCCAAAAATGCATCAAAATCCGGGGCTTACTAGTGTGAATTGAATATTATAAAATTATTTAATAAAATAGACAAAAGGTATAAAAATTAAAATACAATTATCCTTAACTTACATACACACGCAACTTACATACACACATTTGGTAAAAGTGGAAATCTGCTGCTGCATACGCTCAAAGTAACCAACTCTCGCCCATTTCGCACTTACTTGTAAACTATCGAAGTGGGTGCTTTCTAAAGTGGCTTATAAAAAGATAATTCCGTGTAAAAAATTATGTATAATAATTATTTTTTATCATTATATTTAATAATGGTCGAAGAATATTTGAAATATGGAAGGTATGCAATTGTTTAAACAATTTGAAACAATGTCATTTTAAATGACAAAATACAAAATTTAAACTCTATCGGTCAGATTGTTTCTAAGAAATAAAATTTCAGAAAAGTAACATTTTCATTTTTTCAGAATTTATCGACCCATTTTCTTCATACAATGCATTTTGACACTTAAAATGGCATGATTTAACATTATGTAAAAGTTTATATACCTTGAAACTGATCATTTTTGAAAAATGAATAAATTGAAAAACAAATAACAAGTTTAGTTTGCACGCAGTGTACAGTTAGCGGCTATACAAATTCTCGAAATTTATTTATTTGTTTTTTCTTGTTTATTATTTTTTTGGTACAGTTATTTATAAAATATTTCACTCAATAACTTTTGATTTAATAACCAGATTTTTGCGCATTTATTCATTTTTTGCCAAATAGATCGAGTAGTTTCAGACCTATAAAATTTCATATGAGTCGTAAATTATTTTAATCTTCATTTATTGAGAACTATTCCATTTATTTGCTTCAAGTTTTTTTTTTATTAATAATCGCAGAGTTTAAAATTGTTAAAAATGTGTATTACTTACAAATCAAAAAAAAAACGTACATAATTATTATTAAATAAACCATTAACATGTAATGAATAATTGTTTAAAAAAAACTATACTTAGAATTATTCTTGCATAGACGATATTTGTAATTTTATACACTTAAAATATTTTCGAGATATTGTGAAATATGCGAAAGATAAAAATGACGATAATGGGATTCAATCTTTTCTCCTGACTGAACTATTTTCCAGATATTCCCTATTTTAATGATCAGAAATACAAATAGGTTGAAATAAGGAATGTTTATTCAGAGAAATTACCCTCTGTTGTGTCATTCCATAACATTATTAATAGTGATTAGTTAGCACTCATTCATTAGCACATTTGTGGTTAACACATATTGAACCCTTAAAATGGGTACTTCTGTTTTGAAAATCCTATCATTTGAACAAAAGTCATTCGCTGTAATCTTTTTTCTTCATTTTTGCTCTCTGTACTTATTTAAACCCTATTTTTAAAGAGTAATCACACAATTATACTTTATAAATAGGGATAAATAAAGTGGGTGATCAGTAAATTCATGGAAGTCATTTCATTGCATTAAAATTTCTGTACATCTAATAACACTTTATTGTTATACCTACAAACCAATTTATGCAATTCAGCGATTAAACTTTTTCGCACTCTTCATGTCAAAATCACTTTTCGATCATAACATCAAAAATGAAAATATTTTTAATAGAATATGCAAGAGTGTTTCATGACTCCCATATCTCCTCTCGACAAATACATTGAGAAGCCCAGTTTCTCTTCCTTCGTTCATCAATATGAGACACGTCCGTTTAAGAAAATGGACACCAATGAGAAAGAATGTTTTAGAAAATATGGGCCATTTTAATGTTCAACCCAAGTTCAACAACTAAACGAGGAATTTCGTACTTACTTATTTAAACACTAAAACCAGCATTGCGGGACACTTCGGAGTACATTACAGCTTCGTTCTGACGGCAGCGAAGAAGTAGTTTTTAAAAATCTCGAATTGCACAACGTCAATCTAATATTCTTATTATAAATATATAGGATCCGTGAGAACGTTGGAAAAATAACTATTGGCCTGTAATAATTAAAGGAGACTAATTTATTTTTTAAATGTTATCATTTAGGAAAAATGGACGAATTTAGTTGAAATCCTTAGTTTATTCTTTAAATATAGAAAAATTTTAAAAGAGAAGCTTGAAAAGCAACAAATGTTACGTTGATTTTTTATATACGAATTTTGAGTGGTATCTAGAATGAACGATTTATATCGCTAATATATTGTAAATTAATACCCTGTCGGAGGGTTAGGGAGTGTGGTGCGGAGGTCTGGGTATCACTGCCACCCTCTGTGCTCCAATCTCGATAGTAGTAGTTGAGTGCTTGTGCATGTGCCAGTATTGTCTTCGGATAATCATCGATCACTAATAATCCTCAATAGTTTATTTTCTGTTGCTCCAGTGACTTTAACAACCAAAGCAAAACATTACTATTTAAGGTAATTATCACTTGACGATAGATAGTGCACTTTCTCTCTTTTTTTTTCCTTCTGCGTTCTTGCTATATTACTATTTTATCATACATTACTACTCGATTAAGCGGCTGTGGAGTGTGATGTGGAGGTAAAATTTTTACTTTTACCATCTCTTCTCCAACTTAAATTGTGGTTGAGTAGTGTGCGCCTGCGCCAGTATTGTATTCCAGTCCTCATTCAGGACAAATCCTAGACAGCGGACAATAGCTCATTTGTGTGGCTCTTCAAACAAGCCGAAACACTAGTACCCATGATCATTACTACAGGATGACCCACTTTTTCAATGAATTACCCAATTACTCTTTTTCTTATTGTTCTTTACTCATTAGCGATATCATTATTATATCCTACTACTCACGATCTTTACTACATCCATTCATTCACTTTATCCTTCACTTCCCCTGTTCTTTCTTTTTTTCTGTACTTCATTCATTAAATGACAATGATAAAAAATATTAAATCACGATTATTATTATCGGAAAATAAGAAATAACCCTCAGATTCACCGAATCACGGATTTGTTTTTTGTCATCCTGAACCCTTATTCATTCGCTATATCAATAGTTATTTACAATAACGGTAACGATGCTAACGTATTTTGCACAAGAAAAAAATATTAAATTATGGTTAAAAATTCATGCCAATAGATTAAAACTAAATTCTAATTCCCTTTACTTATATATAAAAAAAAATAATTGAAAGCGAATATTGAAAAATAAATTATCTGCATAGGTTCATATAAATTTTAATTGCTATAACTTTTTACTCCAAGTTCAATGGTTGATGGAGAATATTTTTACGTTCACTGTGAAATGAATCGATCTAATTTAGAAACCTAAAAAAAAATTGAAACTGTGTAAATAAGGAAAGTATATTCAAAAACCATATCCTACGAATCATAAGCAAATCTACTTTTCTCCAAGTAGGCCGGTTTCCGTTTGTTGATCGAGCCAGTTCCGCTCCGACGATTTTTAATGTCAGGGATTATCTTCCCTTAACCCCCCTCCTCTCTTCCTAAACGGAAGAAGCGAAAGTCAATTAAACGAAGAAAATTCCAATTTTCATTAATATTCAATAAACTTTGATACCCGGTTTTCGATAGACTGATCTTTTCGGATAAAGTTTAATTACATATCAGAGAAATATTTCTGTTCCTCGGAATGGCAACAGTCACGGTTGAAATATCTTTATTGATCAGTTTTGTCAAAAGGTGAGCTTTGTATGTAATTAATTTGAATATAATCGTATATTGGAGTAATACGCTTGAATTCTTAACGGCGGTTAAAATTAAGGTAAATATTTGTATCATTGAATTATCTGGATAATGAATTTAATAAGTTTCTGTTTATCTTTTGTTGAAATAAGCAATATTTATATATCAAAAATGTTAGTGAAAGATATAATTTTTTTTTCTACAAGGTAATCAATTGTTTGTTTTGATTTGGAAAGACTTAATAGGCTCTGTTATTATGGGCGTACCTGGCAAATACAAACATTGAATACAAACTTTTTTTAAATTTATTTGTTGTAAATTTATTAAGGTAAATATAAAGATTATTTAGTTACCTGATTAATTAATTTATTATGATTTTTGTTTTATGTTTATCATTTTTGAAATAAACTGCATTTTCAAATCATAGTGAAAGATCGTAACTTTTTTCTTGTAAAAATATTAATAATTATTTATAAATAAGTAATAAATATATAAATTACGAAAAACAAAACAGTGCTCATTGTATGTACAGTGAGCAAAAAAAAGACCCCCCTGAATAACTTTTGATCCAATGATCGGATCTTCGCGTTCTGAGACTCAATTTTAAAGGTTTGAGGGGGTGACCTCAAATATGCTAATTAATTCAATCAAACGATATTTTAAGTCACGAAATCTGACACAAAAGCATACTTCCTCTGAATAAACATGCATTTTTTGACGAATCCGGATATCTGACTGACCCCCAAAATATAGGGTCATAATTTGGATCCCCATTGTTTCGTCAATGTTAGTTTTACTTTTTGCGTATTTCGACATATGTCGAGAACTTTTTAGGCAAATTGAAAACTTTTTGCTTACAATTATAAAATTCATTTTTTTGAAGATATGAAAAAAATAACTTTTGGTAAATATTTATTATTTTCTATTATTTCATTTAAAATTAAGTATCTGATATTACATCTAATATAAGTATGTGATATTACATGGCTAAATACAAAATTTGAACGAAATTGGTTAAATAGCTCCTGAGAAATCGAATTTTAAAAAAGTCATATATTTAAAATTCAATTCCTCAGGAACTATTCAATCTATTTCGCTCAAATTTTGTATAATAGGACTGAGCACGACTGTCGCAGGATTTTTTCTTTTTTACATACAATATGTCGTATAAAATAACGTTGTTGTTATATTCATATATTCGTAGAAGTATACTATGTAAATAAAAGTTTTTGGTCCGATATAAGAATCTAAGATAAGCAGTTATACATCATTGAAATTTCGTTTACTTACAAAATGAATTATTGATAAGTTTTTGAAAATGAATGAAAAATACAATTTCAAACTACTTTTATATTTTAGTTCAAATTTAATTCCGATGATTTGAAAAACTTTTTTAGTTACTATTAGACGATAGTTTTTTATAACTAAAACGTACCAAAACATTTGTTTGCTTGCAGTTAGAGAGTCAGAAAAAAATAATATGTAAGAGAGACACCGATGTCCCATCTGCGTAAGAGGGTTAGCTTGAACTACAAAAATGTAGGTTAACACTTTTTACCCTTGTGATCTGCAATATCAAGCGATTATAAAACTGGTGTCAAGTAATAAATTTGGAAGAATTTTCAGAAATGAATGATGTTATTCAGGGTTATTCCCACAAAAGAAAACAAATAAATAGATTTTTCTTACACCCTAAATAATAAAGGAAGTTTCGTATAATTATCTCAGGTATTACACATTCTTTTTGAATAATATTAATAGCATCTACTATTCATGTATTTGCTTTCGATTATTGATTTATTATATCAACAACGGTGAAGTGGCAACAGTTAATCACTCTTTGATTTTTCCTCAGAATCAAGGATAAACTCAAATCTTGTTACCACGATCTAGTTTATCCTTGGCAGAACAAACCTTAATTTTATTATTCTTGTTACAGTATTCTTTCGTTTAGATTTATTGTATAAATAGCAATTCATTTTTATTTCATACCTTGAAACATGCATAAAATTCAATCTAGCTTCCATTACTAATGGGGGACTGCCTGCAAATAATGTCACGATTTTGGGGGAGGAAGGGAGTTAGTATAAATGTTACAATTTGTGATAAGGCCGAGAAAGGGGATAAAAAGAAATATGACATCACATATTTTGATTAAAATACGAACACTAATCAACTAATTTAATGATTTTATAGTATTATGCTTTTTCATGCACGTTTTATGCATTTTGTATGTAAACATTAAAAAAAATTTAGCAACTTTTTTTGAATTTTTATTGACTTCATTTTATATCCATAAAAGTCGATGTTGATTGAGATTTAAAATTAAAATTAAAAGAAATTATTTTTCGGGTATTAAATAACGCTGGTCATTATCACAAAATTCGAATAATCTCAAAAATTTCAGAATACTACTGTTTACAATTGTTCTTTAATATCAATTTTAATACTATTGAATATTATGTTTTGGTTGTAAGCCTTAATGTTAAACAATTTATACAAAATACGTAGTCAAATTATTATTATTGTTGTGTTTAAAAATTTCGCTAAAATACAAATTTAAAAGCAATATTTGAAATATAATCTGTAACGCTGTATTTCACTTCTAAACAGCAAATACATTATATAAAGAGACATAATATAGAGTGACGTGTGACACTTTGTCACCAGAAGGAGAAAATTTTGAAAAAAGGTGTGACATTACATATAATCAACTCCCGTTCTGTAAATCAAATATGTTCTTTTTAAGGAGATCTTCGCAGTCAAATTTTCAATAAATCAATTTTCAAATTTTCAATTATTTTATTTTCACATCAATCAACAATAAACCCGATTTCATATGCAAATTGTTGTCTCCTAAATTTACAGTTTGAAACCCACTATATGTGAGGGAACATATTTAAAGCATTCTTTACATAAGTCTTCGAGAGAGTTTGTTTGTTTGCTTCTTTTTTTTTCTTTTTTTTTATCACTACATATATTTTAATACTTCCAGCCTTATAATATTTATAAAAAGTACTTACTTACTTCTTTTAATAAAAGCTATGTTTTATTTCAAATATTCGGGTATTGATTATTAATGAAAAGCTTAAAATTGAGTGTTTATCTGCACTTGTTTAATACTCATGCATTTTTCGTTACACTTAAAAGAAATTCGCACCAAAAAAATCCCATAAAACTAGCATATGTAGATATATTTGAAAAATTAAGTGAAGTATATTATTTCATATTTGTAAAAGTTCATTATTTTTTGCACAGCTTTATTTAACTAAAATAAAGTTACAGTGAATCAATTGAATTGCAAATAGTCCTATAAAATATATAAAGCGGAACAAAATAGGCCTTTAAAAAATTTCACTCAGCATATACGTACAAAATTTGAGTTTTCAATTAAAAGACAAAAAGGACTTAGTTCTCTAAAATGGTCGCTTCTTCTTTAACAAAGATCTTAAAATATTGAATTTTGATGAATTTGGGATTTCATTCGATAGTTGTTAGAAAATAATTGAAACTTCTATGCTATAGAAACATAACTCCAGATGATATTTAAGGCATCCAGTTAGTTAAACTTTGAATGACTATAAACTTTATTTAACGACAAAAAGACAATAAATAATATTTATCATTAAAAGAACGATTCATCCTATCTAAAGATAAAAGCATGCTGAATTTTATTTAGCGATAAAAAAAACGATAAATTCAATTTAGCAATGAAAGAACCATAACTAATACTTAGCGATAGAAAGACGATAAATTCTATTTAGCGGTAAAATGACGATAAATTTTGCTTTGTAGTGGTGAAAAAATAATTAATTGTGCTAAAGTAGTGAAAGTCGAGAATTTCGATAGCAAAATTTCGTCCTCAGAGACAAGAAAAGAAGTTAATGAAACTGAATAATAATTATTATTAAGTTTTACTGAATTTTAGTAATATAATTACTTTAGCGTAATTATAACGAAATTAATATAATATGATGCAATTAATTATAATTAATATATTTATTTTGAATTAAATTTATTAGACTGTGAATAATAAATGTCACTAGAAAATTAATTTGAATATACTACACACATATTTAGAGGATTTTTAACACTGTAACACATTTTCATGCCATTGTAAATGAATCACCGAAAATCCTTGAACTCAAAAAAAAAAACATAATAATATTAAATGAAACCTAATTGAATTTTTATAATGTCATTAGAAAAGATAGATAACTTTTATAAAGTTCAAATTTCATGAAATTTCGTATTAATGAAGAAAGGCATTGTTTTCCACTCTCAACTAGCATCATTCATTTTCCTTGTTTGAGGGGATTGTCAGTCAGTTATTGCCGGAGGAGGTTAAACAGCATTTTCTAACAAGGAACTGAAGAGAGTTTCATTATTTATCATATTATTACTTGTGTTTATTATTTGTTTACACAATATCCATTTTGCAATAAGGACATATTTATGCCAATTTATTAATTGTAACCGCTTATGTTCTTCACATCGCTATTGTCACACAAACAAAAAACAATCAAAATAATTACATGAAATTTATGTTTTTATTGTGCTATTGTTATGTGCTGCGATTGCTGCGGAAAAACCCGACATGTTTTCATGTGTAACAAAATTTTATAATACAAATAATGAAAAGCATTTATTTCTTTTAAGTTTGAGATATTTTTGTTATGTGCGATTCACAAAATACCACTAGAGAAAGATAAGTCAGAAAATATTCACAAAATGTCACACAAACATCTTAATAACTTTTGATCTAATGGTCGAATTTCAACGTTCTAAGATTCGATCTTAATGATTCGATTGCATAACTGTGTATGTACTAATTAATTATTCCAAACGTTTTAATGAGTGACAAAATCCTTCACAAAAAAGTACTTTCTATAAATAAACATTCCTTTTATTCACCCTTTTTAAGATTTTTGAGATGATTTTAAGATTCTGATTTTTAAGATAGGTGCTATTGCCCGATAAACACTTTTTTCAGTATTCCCTACACTGATGTTTTTAAAAAGTTTAGTGCCATTGCCCGATATTCCTTATACTAATGCCTTTTTTACGTCAACTGCTAATGCTCGGTATACATTTGCCCCACTGTATTCCAAACTCTGTTTTTCCAATTCACTCCAATCGGATATCAAAATATCGAATAAATATTAAAATGGAAATGAAATGACACAGACGTAACAAATATTTCGGCCATTTACCAAAGAGACTGTTGGATTGTGGACATTCACCGGTGAGGGTCGACATTTTAGAGACTTTAATCTTTCACGGTAACATACGTATTTCTTATACATTATCAATCGAATTAAAAACAAATGTGATAATTTGTTTTTAATTTTATTTAATTAATTCCCAATTATCTTCAGAAATGAAATTAACTAATTGATCGAATAACCACTTACTACATGAAATTCGTATTAAACTGGTTAGTTTAAGAAATACAGATATGTAGGCATGCCAGTTATTTATAACATTTTCATAAAATATCAAAAGACAAGAACGTATGTCAAAGTACCTTTTTTGCTGCAGGAACAATTCATATTATTTCATTTAAAAAAAGTATGTTCAAAACTACCAAAATATGATAGAAATTCTGGCCCATAACACCAAAAATCGAGGTAATTTTTAAACGATGCACTTTGTTTTCGTAAAATTAACTACAAAATATGGTTATTTAGAATGTGATAAAATTTTATAATTTTATTTTTATACATTAGAGCATGTCATAAAAACAATTTATTCGGTTAAATTTTCTTTTCAGTTTTCTAAATGTGTGGTAATAAGAACTATAATTTTGAAGACAAGCATTTCTTCTAAACCTTTGCCATATGAGAATAAACCATTACTGTATGAAAAATTTAAATACCATATATTTTGGTTTGATTACCAGAGTTATGGGGGGGGAGGGTTATCGGAAATGTCTTTACAATACAGTACCGTAATTTTAGCGGAATTTTTATCTCCGTGTGCATTCAACTCGCAAAAAAACTTTAGATTACAATTTCACTAATTCAGAGAAATTTTAACCTCATGGCCTGATAGAATGAAAAATATTCTTAAATTGTCTTTTACTATTAACGTATGAATGATTTAGAATAACATTCAATAGCATCCCCAAACTCTGTGGTCAACATACATCACAGACTCGTAATAAAGTTAAAAAAATGTTTGCATCCTTTTATCCAATTGGATTCTTGATAACTCACAAAAGTGATCAACCCACTGAAATCATTTTTTTTAATGATAAACGATAAGTGATAAAAAAAAAAACTTTCTTCTATAATTAAGAAAATAATCAGTTTATGAATATCTTTAACGAATATAATTTTAAAATGCAATCACATATGTTTTCAAAGATTCCATTAATTTTTCACAAGAAAAAAAAATTCGTAATCATTTGACACTTCATTTTTTTTAAAAATAAATATAAATAAATTTTCCTGATTTTTTTTCTCAATTCCCACTATTTATTCGATAATGCAGACAAATATAAGTTTAGAAATTTTCTTTATTTTTTAGTTCTAAGGTTGAACGAATTTGGGACTTTTATATTTTTATTTTTAAAACAACAACTAGAAATCTCATAACATTATCTTTTAGTAGTTATGGACGCAAAAATAATAAATTGTTCCAAATTCACAAAAATAGTAATTTAATTTAACTGAGATCATTGTAGAATAACTTAAATCACATTTTTCTCACTCCAGCTCTTATTAATAGCAAAATTTGTCCTTACATTTTATTATGATTAGAATATAACAATAATTTTTTACCAGCTTGAAATTTCCTTAATGTTCAGAAAATTATTTTTAACGTGACATTTAAATACAAATATCTTACTTTGTTTGTTTAACCGAATTAAAAGTTTTCTTTTATTTTCTAAGCTACAAAGGCGAAATTAAATCAAATATGTTTAATAAAAAAGACCTATTTTTAAACGAATGACTCAAAACTTGCTAAAATACTATTTCATTTTTAGTGGCAAGCTGTAAATTATTAAAACCTTGTAACTTTAATAGACTAAATCATTCATTTGAAAATATCGTTAGCTCATATCTTTTCTAAAAAACATATTTTCTCCTAAGACCTTATTTTTTAAATTTATGAAGAAAAAAAAACTTTTAATCTAACAACTCACCTTGTCGACTGTATTATAAATAGAAAAAAGCGTTATTTCGGCATTTATAACTCTTCAATATTCAAACAACTACTCTTTATACCTCAACTAAATGCTATTTTCCCAACTAAATTGAATTCCTTAACTACTTAACTCTTTCTTAACTACTTAACTTCGATCGAATATGCTTCATAAGAGATCTTTTATCAAATGAATGCTTCAAAATTATTTAAACAATATTTTATTTTCAGTAACAATTGATGAACTACTAAAATCTTACCACAAACTTTCAACTTAAGAAATTTAAATTCATAAAAAAATGTCCATTAATAATACACATTTAATGTTTCTTTGTATTTTAACTGGAATATAACAAATGTTTTTTAATATTATATTTTATTTCATATTTAGACATTTATTTCTGTACTCCTATTAAATGCATTACATTTCATTTGCATAACCGGATTAAAACTTATTTTAAAGAACTACCAAAGTAAAGTTTAATCGAATTAATTTCATAAAAGATCATTATTTTTATCTTTAAGGTAATGTTTAAAACAATTTGCTCAAATTATCTATTATTTTGAACTTAAAGGGATTCAAAACTGGGCTTACTATTCCTCAGAATCATTTATTTGAAAATATGAAGGCATTTACTTTAACTTACATTCTTCTAAAACAAATTTCACTTGCTCTAACTCACCAAAGAGAGAAGATAAATTCTAGCAATTTGCATCTTTAGTTTTGCCGCAATTAGAATAAAACATAAATTGGGCAGCTTATTTATAATTTCTTCTTTCATAAATGCCTATAATGAGAGCTCCGCAATCTTATTTACTGATTAGATTTACAATTTTCCTTAACTTAACACTTTAAATGGTTTTTAACTGTTAACCGTGCCCTGAAAGAGTGATTATGATCAGCTTTTTTCACTCATTTATAATTTATCAAACAATTATTCTTTAAGCCTCAATTAAATACAGCAAATATTATATGCCGATCCAGTTTTGAAGTCCGATTTATTTCTTAATTACAAAAAGCAAAATTTAATCAAATATTTTGAATAAAATATTAGTTTTTCAATGAATACATCAAAACTAACTTCAATTATATTTCATTTTAAGTAGTAAATTTGAAATATTAAAAAAATACCTCTCTAGCCGTCAAAATCATTTATTTGATATAATCTTTAATTGCATCTTTTTAAAACAAAATTAACTTTCTCTAACTTACGAGTGAAAAATATTATTTAAAATTTTTCTTAGAATAAAACATATCTCTGACCATATTTTTTTTCTTTCATGTGCATATAATTATAAATACTTCCATTAAGAGTATCTTAATCTCATTTACTGATTAGATTTACTTTAACTTACAACTTTGATTTCATTTTGACTGTTAACCGTGGCCCAAAGGGATGATTATGATCAGGTTAGAAGCTCATTAGCATGAAGTAAAAACGAAATCTCATTATAAAAACATCTCTTTCGAGAATTAAACAATTGCATTATTAGTGGAACTTGTTATGGGCGAAGAAAATTTCATTTTCGACCAATTTTTATTTACATAATTGCATCGTTTTAATTTGAGAAATTAAATCAAAAAATGCCCTTGACACAAACATAACGGATTTGTAATCACCTTGGAATTGAAATAGAATTTTTTTTATTCCATGTTATCATAAAAATGAAATCAGCGCTTTCATGCTTTTTAACTGTACTGATATGTTTTGAACTCTGATATTATATTTGAGTTGGCCATGATGAAATCGTGGGTTCTTGAGGCTATAAGAATCAATCAAGCTTTGTGGAAAAGTATGAAACTTAATTCATGGGAATTTTTTTATTCAAATTTATATTTTTCTTATTATTATTAAACGACCCACTGACAACTGGAAATACGCAATCAACTATATGTTTCAATCATATTACATCAAAAAAATTTCAGTTTTCATAGCTATAACAAATTGAGATAGTTCTTAAATTTTCGTTTTACGTCATGAAACAATGCATAATAACAAACTTTTACTGCAACATTTACATTTTATTATCTAAATGCATAATTTCAATATTTTTCATCATAAAGCAATACATATTGATAACATTTCACAGCATTGATTACATGCATTGATCTCATAATTTATAATTTACATCTTTAAGCAATATAGAATGTTTCAAAGCATCAACTCCATTTTACGTGGGGGGCCAACTGTTTGGCTTTTCTTAAAACATTTTAAAGAGTTGTCGTAGACTACTAAATCCTTCAAAATGTTTGGTAATTTTGCCAATATTTTAAAAGTCTCCACCAAGAGAGAACGCGTTTCATATGGACTTTTGAATCCTTTTCTTGCAGTGGTGTGCAATATAAATTGAAATCAAATTTACAAAACAAAGAATTATACATTATAACATAAACATGGTACTACCACTAGAAGAAATTTTTCCGTAGAAAGTTGGCAGCCCTGATTTTACAGCATATAACAACATATAGTATTCGCAGCTGTATTTACAGTTTGAATCATGTAACATTTAAACACATTTCATTGAAACATTGAAAACAACATTGAAAACATTTTAAACACATAAAAATGAAATACAATACAAATAAATAAAAAATATATAAATAAATAAATAAAATGAAATAATAGCTGAATTTTCTTATGCTCGGCCAACCGAAAAGTACCCAAATTTTACTATGAAAATATAGCCAAAAGTGTAAATGTGTATACTGTTATTCAAAAAATAATCATTAATCTTATATATATNATATCAATTTCGAGTAATTTATTTTAATTATGTTTCTAATTAGGTTTTCTTTTCGAATCTCATATATATATTAATATATATATATATATACGTTTCTTGACTTATTCACTTTAACTATATGTAATAAAAAGAGTTATGAAATATATGTTGCTTGTCCCCCGCCCCCACCCAAACATCTTCCCGGTAATTCTATTAAGATTTATTTGTGAACATTAATTTTGCTTAGCAATCATTTTTTTAAAATAGCATTTAAAATTAGATGCATAGTGTTATTACAACAAATTTGGTGAATGCACAAAAGTAATTTAATATTTTCATTCACCAAGCAGACTGATATATTAAATACACAATATGAGCATAAAATTCTTAATCATTTAAGTAATCTCTTTACATCAATTTTGTAATGCAATCTTTATGTAATTTACACCAGAAAATAATAGTTGTAAAACAGTTAATAAATTGAGACAACAATTTACTTAATCTTAAACGTCCATATACAAAATTATTTTAAAATATTTTAGCAACTAAGTTGCCATATTAAAATGTATGGTATTATAGTGTAAATTGAGGATATATTGTTCATGGTAAGTTCTTAATGAAGTGCAGAACCGTTACCTTGGATTGGCCTGGAACTGGATTTGTGCAAAAATTAAGTATATTATATTAGACACTCGAATTTTAAATATAACATTTCAATTTCGATGACTTTTAGAGAAATTATTAATATTCAAAACAACTTTTATCCATGAATTTGCCAAAATTGGGATTTGCACATAGTAAAAATTTAAGTAACAAAAATTGTTTATGTAAGTAAACGCATTAACTTTAACTTTCAATTAATTCGAGGATTTTGCATAAAATTTAATTATATTAATTGGATATCCATTATTTTTAATCAAATTATGGAAAAGTTTGCCAATTTGTTTTTTCATGGGATGAATAAATATTACAACAGATTCTTTTAATTGAATTTATTTGATTAAGAATAGCATTTAAATAAATACTTTCAGAAATATTAAAATTCTATGCATTTAGTTTATTTATATTGAATTTAAAATCATTCATTTTTATTGAATCTCAACATTGCAGACATTTTCTTCTTTTTTAACGTTTAGATTCAAAAAAAACATTAATATCGTCATCATGATTTCGAAGCAACAGTAATTCCTCCTAATAAATATATATTCTTAATCTTCTAAACGTCACCTTCTTGAAGACGCTACAATAAGGCATATATCAAAATATTTATTAGAACCAACAGCACATTGAACACCACTATAAACTCAACACATGGAGCACAAAGCAAATATAGATTAAAGCTTATATTGAGGAATATACAACTCTTTTTGCATTGATTTGAAGAAGGAGGAATACTCAATTTAAAGCATATTTAGAGAGAATTTTATACATTGATGTGGAAATCTATGCTTTTATTTGAATAATATTTTCCTAAATAAAATTTTTAACAGCATTTTCACCGATACACAATTACAAACAGTTTAAACATATAAAATTTCACAATCTTTGTTGTAAGGTAATTAACAGCCACCACATAGACTGCTGACCTTAAAATCCTACCACAATTATCAAAATAAACATGATGGATGGGATAGGGTGCCCAGCTCAAAAATCAAAAGAAGAAGAAAGTTATAAGATAATAATGTTCGTAAGCATTCGCACAATTTATAGTAGTTAAGGAAGTTTCATTGTCATTTCATTTTCATTAAAAAAATTCTTTCGCAAAGGGGATAAAAGTTGACATCTGCTATGTAAACAATTTTGAACCAGTAAACAGTTTAAACCTTGAAAATAGTGACAACTGGATTACACAAAAGTCGTTTTCCACAACATCTAAAACCAAGGATAAATCCTGCTGAATTCCCTAGAATGTTCTTTTACAATGAAGTAGCTGCCCCCATGTTCGTAAATCAATGACAATAAAATTTATAATTAATAGTGAGATATGATACACATAAGAATCACTTAAGTTACTTTTACGATGCAATCTAAATCAAGAATCATACATTTAGGATGCATCTACAGAATAGTGTGTAAAATTAACATCGTAAAGTAAGCTCTGTGCAAGGAAACTGACCCATATATATTGAATTATTTTATGCAGATTTAAATCATTGATATAGAACTAAAAACATACTTGCATTTTATAACAGTTCATATGAGTAGTTTTACAAATAATTGACCACAATCAATGTTATTTTATGAATCAGTATATAGGATTGAAACTTATTTAGTGTGAAATAGGCTCAGTTCATCACTTAAATCCTATTATATCCGACCGAATCACATAAATTCTATCAGTTTTTCACCAGTTATGTAAATAAACCACCATCTTGATCTTGCATCTTAAAATTGCACAATTATTTGCCTTTAAACCAAAATGAATACGTTTAAAACATATCCTGGCCTCATTTTACACGTGAATTCAGTTGAATATTTTGAATTTAAATTTAATTAAATCGAAAAACACACCAACGAGCAACAGATTAGTTTATCAGATATTGGTGTTATGATTTACCTTTGAAGTGTATATTCAGTATTAACTTGAAATAAAGGAGTCATTCGCCCAAAGTTTTTCAACACCCAATTCGGATACACGACGTAAAAAGAAATTAGTTCAAAAATTAAACATAACCATAGTGCAGAAAGAATATTACGATGAAATAGAACTAGAACAGAAGAGGAAAGAAATTATAAAATTATTTTACACAGTTTACAGAACCTTAATGAAAATATAAATATCCTTATTGCACACATAAAAAACATGCATATTTTAATTTCTGTATATGAAAAGCAACTGTGAAAACGACCACAAACACACACCAACTGGTTGTAAACAATTATTGACGATATCTAAAACCCACCAACATTGGAGTTCTCGGAAGCGAAACTATTAAACGTATAATGGCGCGTCATCTTGGAGCAAACTTTTTAAATTTTAGGTGCTTAAAGCTTTCATACACCCTTTGAATGAATTGTATATAAAAGCTCGATTTGGTGTTAACTTAAAAAGTGTTTTTATATCACATAATTCTTATGGTTTGTTATACATCAAATTCGAAGCGATATGGCACGATAGTTTTTACAGTGTTTAAAAAATGATTTTTAATACCTATTTCTAATGCGACAACATTCTTAGAGTTCAAAAACTATACATTTCAGCGTGACGTTATTCTTCATACATGTTGTCATTTTATTTGTAATAAATAATTGCATAATGTAACTAATAATAAACAACTCATTTATTTTTAAGCATTCACAGAAAATGTGTCGTCTCCTTGACTTTCTAACCAATATTAAATTTCTTTTATGTTATCGGAATGTTTTATTTCCTCCCAGATTTAATGAGCCGTTCAATATTAATGTGAGTTCACATAATGTAAAACTTCTGAGCCGAAATAAAGGGAGTTAACGCCTCAATAAACTTTGAAATTATTATTGCCTTTGTATAAAATAATTCTCGGCAAAGAAATATCGAATGAATGCTTACGAACAAAATATAAAAATAAAAAGTAATAAATGAACGGCTTACTCTATAATATATAGATTTTGTTTTATATATTTTGATACGAAAAATAGTGATAATTCTTTTTGTAATCTATGTGACATTTATTTCGTTAAAGAAAATTGTTTGTTTTTAAATATTTTAAAATGAGTTCTTAAATTTTAGCTCTTCGTGTATGAGCAAATCACATGCATGAGGAAATTGTTGCCATTTTCTTTTTAATTTTAGAATCAGTTTATAAATGAAGTCAATCATTACTTTTACAACTATAAAAAAGTGATCTAGGTTGACGTCAATAACTAACTAGGCAATTTTAATTCTTCCCAATTATCCAAGCTTTTTCTTTTTTACATCTTCTTTAAACAAAAAATTCTTTCTACGAAGGTACCCTTAATTTCAATTTATTATAGTAATTTGTCTTTTTTATTGAGAAATTAAAACTATGCATCTTTCATCCCTTTCACTTTAGTTCCAAAGATGTAAATGAGTGAAAATTAAATAATTGAAGAAAAAAAATTTTGAATGAAAGGCAGAAATTTCTCCAAATGTATGCATAACGAATGCAATGGGTAGAATCATTTTTAAGAAATCAAAAAGAAATGTATAAGAATTTCCATTCTGTCCAGTTTAATTTTTTTAAAGTGAGGCAAAATGGCAACTCTCTCCCATCAAATAGGTGCAGCGCTCCACTACGGTATGAAATTTAACTGCTAATTAGACGATTAACTTATTGTTTTTCTTTTATTACTTCTAATACCCTTTCTCCGCATGAGGTGAAAAACTCTCAATAAATCAGTGCTGAACAACACTACGAAATTATGCGTAAGACATGAACCTACAAAACTAATAAAGCTTCTTATTTTTTTTTTTTTTTTGTCCTCGCTGGTAGTTTTACGTTATTAAATTAAACAAAACACGTTTTTCGTAGTTCAGCCCATTAAAATAACTGTATTCAGTATCTTTTGAAAGAATGTTATTACTCGAAGCTAACTCATGATGGTCAAAATTTATCGCAATGAAGCGATTTTTTCTCGTACTTAACCCGCAAAACACTTCTTTCCACATTTCAAGTTTTAAAGAAAGTTTTAAATTCAACCAAATATGCTGATTTGACCGACATTAGTATATTTGGTATTGAATAAAATATCACCAATTATCATAAT
This sequence comes from Parasteatoda tepidariorum, assembly GCF_043381705.1. Classification (NCBI taxonomy): domain Eukaryota; kingdom Metazoa; phylum Arthropoda; class Arachnida; order Araneae; family Theridiidae; genus Parasteatoda; species Parasteatoda tepidariorum. The sequence continues at coordinate 1,687,637 of NC_092213.1, forward strand.
ACCAATAGTGCCCAATACTAAAATTAATTTAACACTCAATAATAGTTGGATAATTCTTGTGTCTCCTGAACCAATTAATACCATTTCTTCATTTATTTATTTTTTCAGTACTTAGTTTTTTTTATTTCATTTTTTAGGATAATATTTTTATTCTTATTAATGGATAATTATTTTTAAATTAATTAAGCAACATCGGCACTAAAAATAGTATTTCGAGTTTTTGCTTTTGGTCTAAAAGATATGATGCCATTTCTCCATTAATTATACTTTTTGGGATCTAGTTTATCTTTATTCCAATTAGTACCTTTTACCGAAACTAACCAATTTCACTCAAACCTCTATAAAAATGCTTGGATGCTTTCTCTTCAGACTTTGGCACTATTTGTCTTATCTTCCCAATTACAATTTGATATATGTAACTTAATTTCGCTCCATTTCTCTTGTTCTTAAATTTATTTCTACTTTGGTAAAATGCATATTCACATGCACCATTCACCCCTTTAAAACCAATTGAAAATAAAATACAGAAATAAGAGTTACTTCTTCAAAATTCTAAATAAATTTTCGATAAATTAATATTTTAGATTGGTTTTTTTTCTCTATCCATAGAGAAATTTAAACTAAAGGAAAAAATTTAACAGGAGTAAATAAAAATGCGCTTGAAACACTAATTAGAAATGCAATTTAAATATTTGGAATTGTTTCTCAAGTTTAATGCTTCTGCATAGATACACAATATGAAAAAACAGTAACATAAATTCAGGCAATATAATATTTATTCAATACTTTCAAATGAAATAAAGGAAAAAGAGCTCGACTTACAGCTATAAATTCTAAAGAAAAATCATTCGTTTATGCTATGAATATAATCGCAAAAAAGTTAATTAAATATGACAGAGATATTACATTACAAGCTGTTAACTTTTCAAATGTGTTAACTATTCAAATGTGAGCAGAGACTAAACGTTTACTTTAAATATTGCTTGAGGGCACGGCAGACCGTTGGGCGAAAAAAATTAAAAGGAGCGTTGTGAAGACAGCTCAGTACAATGTTCTTAGGCATTATTTATTATTTTAGATACTTAAAAGTTTAATAATTGTATAACATTCTGATATAAATTTCAAATGTAAATTTCAAATGATTTCCTGTTAGAATTCTAATTAAATTGTTTTGACTGTTATCGTAAAAATACTTCCAAAATAAAGAGTTATGCAAGTTTTAGCCTTTAAAAAGCAATACTCTTTTTAACCTTTTAAAAGCTTTCTCCCTTTAGCAGAAAAACTAAAGTTTTTAATAAGTTATAATCATTTTTCTACATTATTTCCTTTCTATTTCTAAAAAAGATTCAAAGCGATTGGAAATTGATAGCTCTACCATTACCCTTGCTAGTATTCATTTTTTTATTATTATTATATTAGTTTAATTCAAAGGATTACAAACAAAACAATCAGTAAGTACAAGTAAAAATAAAAAATAAAAATTTTAATTTTTAATGATATCAAAATCCTATCTATAGGTATCCTTCATAGCTAAATAAATTAAATAAAATTCAGTATGTTAAAAAAATTTTAAACTGAGTTGTTTTTGGTCTCTCCCATTTATAATGGAGGATTTAAACTTTCTGTCAATTTTTTTCTTTTTTTAGTTTCATTTTACTTAAGCAATGACTCGTTTAGTTTTTTTTTTCCTTTCTTTTAAGATATTAGACAAGATATAAGATAAGATATAAGACAGTTTTCAGGAAAAGTAAAAAAATCTTAAATTAATTTTTATGATAGTAAAATTCTGAAAAACACAATCTTTTTCATTGCTTTTTTTGGTGAAGAATGATGTTATATGAAATAAAACAAAACTTAATGCATCATTAAGTATAATTTAAGCCTTTAACTTTAATTAAATAAAAATTAAATAATTCTTAATAAATAAATTTTAATTAAGTATATGTTAGTTTTTTCTTAATTTTATTAATTTATTTTTAATTTGACGTCTTTTAGGAATAAAAAAACGTAGAAATTGTTAGAAAATTATGAATCTCACCCTATTTTTGAGATGGGCACCAAACACAGTGTCAACTAAACTTCAAAAAGCGAACTCTTAAATTATTTTGATATTGATTAATGCCCTGAATAGATTGATAAATTGTTATTGGAGTTTTTAAATTGATGTCAGAAACATTATAAAACAATACAGGGTACGGCAAGAAATAACCCGGACATACAAGTTTTAGCATAACTTTATTCAAAATAAATAAATTAACAAATTATGACAAATAATTATAAGAGTAAACTTTTACAATAAATAAATTTAATTGACTTCAAAGAGACCATCTTTTTGTAACGATGCAGAAGCGCAAACGCTTAATGTAATTTTCAACAATTAGCCGCAAGCCTATCTCTAATGATTTATCACTTTCTTGCCGAAGAGATTGATTTTTGAGAGTCCTCACTTTTATGTGTTTAAGTGTGCAGGTCCTAGACTTTAAAATAATTAACCATATACTGTAATCCATGTGATTGAAATCTGGTGAGAAGGGTGGCTATTCTTCCAATGATATCATGACTCATAGGTGGGTCTTTCACCATTTTTGTGTCTTTCTGGCCTTGTGGTAGATTATGGACAGAACCATTAATTCGCGGGGTGGATTGTCTCATTTTCATTTGAATTGCTCTCGTAGGTAACCAACAACGTGGTAAATGTCCAGCTTGTTTTGTTTTCTTCTTTTCGGCGTAGTATGAAATATGGAAATTATTATATAGTTTATCTAGGTATTGTATGGCAATGGTATATTCTCTTAGAAGAGACCATGAAGTATTGTTTTGTGGATGTAAATCACTAGGAAAAAAATCGTATTATTTCCCTTTCTTAAAGAAATTTAACTGTATAAATGAAAGAAAAAAAACTTTTACTTCTTCAAAAAATCTAATATTTTTTTCAAAAAAAAAAACATAATTTTTACTTCTACCAGCCCAATAGCCTTCTTATTAATAATATTCGATTCAACGGCCCCTTACCTAAAAAAAAAATTATGTAAGAAACTCTGGACAAGAACATTCCTAGAAATATCCTTTTCTCTTTAAAAAGCAGTGTACTTAATACCGGGAAATGAGTCTCACAGCCCTTCTTGATTATTGTAAAGAATTATCCGGTTATTATAATTAATGCATAGTTAAAACTTTATGGCTCTCTTAGTATAGAAGGCAAAAATAATCCACATGATATTGTACTATAGAATTGTGTAATCAAGTTTAATATGATTAACATTGCAAGATAATTCAAACGGTATTTTAGTTGAACCTGGACCAAACATATAAGCATAAGAAAACTGAATAGTAAACGCATTTTCCAATTGACTATTTAATTATCTGGCATAGAAAATTAAGTTGAATAGAAATAATAGATTAACTCGAATATTTCGTTTAAAGGTAATTTCAAATAGCGTTTAGTTCTTCCCCATAATAAACTCTAAAATTTAAAAGTAATCGATAGAACGATAAACCTCACCATTTTTTTTAATATTTAAGAAATGACTTTTTGAAAAAAATCTATTTTAAAAATGGATACTCGTTTAAAGTTTCGATGAAGTGTTAAAATAAAAATATTGTTACTCTCTTTTGCAAATTTCAAATAAAAATTGAATTCCGCTTTCTATGCTTAAGAAAACTGTCAAATTATTCAAATTTTTCCAACCCTATATGACAGATTTAATTAAACTTCTCGAAAATCATTAATTTTTTATGCAAAAGAAGGCATTATTAATGACATTCAAAATATTAAATTGTTTTGTACTTTCTTTTAAAACACCTTTACCTTGAAATCTGACGTTCAAGATAAAGAAAAATGCAAATAAAGCTCTTCATTTAAATTAAAGCATCGATTTAAAGCCAGACATTCACCTATTTCTTTTGCTCCAAATCGAGTTTTCTTTTACAATTTAGCAAATAATTAATTCTTTAATTATAATTTAACACATCTAAACACAAATGAATCCAATAAATCATTTAAAAAGGGAAATATAGTGAAAAATATTTTTAAAAGAACTTGAATTTTTATTTTTATGTAAATCAATGTCAAGCACATCCATTACTAGATTTTGGGAGGAAAATGTGTCAAAATTCGTACAAATGCACAAACGTAGCGCATTTTCTACCGATGAGATCGTACTTTTGCAAATTTTAAGCAAAATTTTCTCGAAGCAAGGACTGGGCCTGGAACGTCCCATTGCTTTTATTTATTTAATATTTATTCTATATTTTTTTTTAAAAAAAAGGTTAGCTTTAGTTGAAGCGGTTTTTTTCAGTCAAAATTTAATAATTTTTTGAAGAATCAAGGAGATAACTTTTTTTTTTTCTGAGAAGTGTTTTTTAACACCAAAAAAGATTTTCTATTTTGAAAGTTTATTATTTGATCTACCAAATAAAATGCTCATTCAAGTTATATGGATATGTTAATGGGATTCCAAAAATGACAATGTGTAAAGCAAATATTCTAAAATTTATTTGAATGCTGCAAGTTTCCAGTCTTTAACTAGTCCTGTTATTTTCTTCACTTCTATTTATTTTACTTCTTCTTCGTCCATTTCTTTTCTTTATTTCTATTTCCTCTTCTTCTTCTTCTATCTCCGTCTAATCCATATCTTCTATTTCATTTCCTTCTATTTTCTCTTTTGTTTCTACGGCTTTTTCAATATCATTATTTTCTCATTTTCATTCCCTTTCTTCCTATTAATATTATTCGATTGTTGATAATTTAAAAAAAAAACTGGAATAATTTAATGTTACAATGATTTTAAACACACTTTTAAAAAATGTTACTCCGTACCTGTTAAGGAATTGAGATTTTGTGGTTCCATTATTTTATTTGGTTAAACAAGACAATTAAATTGGAAATAGTATCTATTAATAAACTGCTGGAAGTAACGTTACTTTCAAGCAATCTAATGCTCGATGTTTCATCCTTTTATAAAAAGATTCACTTTAAAATTTCCTTCCACATTGTGTTCAATAATTAACAAGATACAGGAAGTTACAAATTAAATACATTAAAGAGATTGAGGACTACAAAACTTAAAAGAAAAACATAACTCTGGCTCACAAAAGCTCACAACTCCGCCAATCAAAGCATAACTGTAGTTTAAAAGTCCTCATCATCATTCTTTGGTGTGGACCTTCTTCATAAGAGTTCTTCACACTCCAATTTTAAATACATTGAATATAACCTTCCTCTATAGTGGATTGCAAATGGTTAACTATAAAAATTTGTTTAAAAAAATAGTTCCTATTAATAAATGCTTGCATGTGAATTTGACTTATTGAATAATATCTGGTTTTTCCTCGACTTCTTAAAATTTGGAATTGCCGCACACGATTAAACTTTTAAATATAGGCTTCAAAATTTTACCTTTAAAAAATGTCGCAATCCTATTTTTCACTTTCTTGGTTTGAAGTCTATGCTTTCATTGCATATGTTAAAATCGAACGGGAATAGTAAAAATAAATTCTTGTTATCCTCCATACCACTTGAGGTTTAACATCCTAACCAGTATATGACAAAAACGAAGTATGTACGTAGTAATCTTTACAAATTAAAATTCTTCGTGTGAGAAAATATATAAACGAAAATTTAAAAGCAATTTCAACTTGAGTATCAGATTAATTCCAGCAAATTTGTTCCTCGGAACACTGAATACATTTTAGAGATTAGATAACGATAAAAATGATAATCATTCGGGGAAAAAAGCAGGCATGAAACTGACCAAAAAGATAAATAACAATCTCATAGAAACAGTTTTTAAAAAAAAAAACTCAAAATACATCTAAAAAGTGACTGCTCCTTTGATTTGTTGCGACATTTCAATGTCGCATAGTTTTCTCATGAAGGTTTAATTTACATTATGGAAATCTTTTTTTTTTAATTCTTCGCTCAATTTTTATAATATAATTTTTTTATGAATTATTTGTTTCAGTTTCATAGGAGGTAATTCTAAAGCTCTTTTTTTTTCAATGGAATATCAACAAAATGTGTTTTAAATATTCCTCTTAAATAATATTTAAGTTGGTTGGTGTCGTATCCTCTATTGAATCATATTTCATGGTGTGCTTGAATAGTTTTTGTTATTTCTATGGCATTAAAAGAATACAAATCCTCTTCTGTGGGGTAGTTTAAGAGGTGAAGGCCTGCAGCGACTGCAGGGCAGTTAAAAACATGATATGGTGTCAGTTCCACATTAAGACAGTTGCCACAGTTTTGATATTTTCTAGTCTTATCTGTAGAAATTTTCATGTTTTTATGATGTTTTGTTCTTAGTCTGATGAGAGTAGTGGCTGTCTTCCTATCGATGTCAAGATTAGTTATTTGATCGTGGGCTTTGATTTTTAAAGGGGTGAATAGTCTTGACTTTGCAAAAGCATTTGCATCTGCCAACGTGGTTGGGATTGAATTTTGATTTAGATCTCTGGCATTTTTAGCCAAGGAATCAGCTATTTCATTGAACTCTATGTTCACATGGGCGGGAATCCACTGCAAGAAGCAATTTTTCCGGAGACGCTGAAGTTGTCCAAGTTGTTAATATTTAAGTTAGATTTTAAATTTTTAAGATGCCACTCTGCTGAAAATAAAACTTGTTATTTGAGTATTTCGCTCTTAATTATCAGCCCTGCAGCCGACAGCTGGTCCGCCTCACTGAACCCTTCGCTTCGCATATTTCGCATTGTTTTTCGTGTGTATTAATTCCACACTTCGCTGTCCCCTGATGCTTTCTGGTAAAATTACTTCCAATAAGGATTTTAAGAGGAAGGTTAGAAATCAGACACCTCGTCAGTGGTCAGCTGGACTATCGATACGAACTCACCTCTCCGCGGCTTCCCCATACCGCCTTTCTCGCAAACTGAATGGCCACAAGGGGACTAAATATACAAATGGGGAATAAAATGAACAAGTCATCAAAATCCTGCGAATGAATTGGGTTTGTATGAAGTCCGATGTTATAAGAAAGTCTGTTTGCAAGGCCCGTGAAAAAAAGGACCTCGAGGTCCATCCCGGCTAAGTGTCTGTTTTAAGAATGACCTAAACATTCTTAGAATTAAGGACTGGAAAATAGACGCCAAATGCAGAAATGCCTGTAGAAAACTTCTGGAGAAGGCCGGGGCTTACTTCGGGCTGCCAAACCACTGACGAAGAAGATTAAATAAATTATCAGCCGATCGTCACTTTTTTCGCCGGAAATGCAGCTCGTGCTTCTAATTATTTATTTTTTTAATATCTATGGAACTATTATAGATATTTTATGGAATTCTGAAAATTATTTTATGTCATGTTTGTTCCTTTTTTTTTGATTCAAAAATGAATCTTTTAATGATTACCATATTTTGTGAAATGTTTCGAAAGAAATTCCAGACATTGTAACTATCAACCGTTCTATTAAATCGCTTAAAATTTTCAATTTTTTCAAAAGTAGCCTGCATGTTTTTTTTTCGTTTTTTTTTTAAAAAAAAAATCCACTCTATGAAGTGCTACAACTTGTCACTGGCAATGGGTCAATAGAAAAATTTCCTAACTTTGCATATCTGCACGCATTCACCGCTTCACGACCTCGTCGTGATTTCCAAAACGCTTTTTAAGCGTTTGGAGCGTTTAGCATTATTCTGGAGCAAAATAAGGTTGAATTTTTTATCATGTTGTCAGAAAATAATCCTTGTTATGCTGATTCATAAAATTAATAATCTAATATACTAATTAATGCTTTTAAACTAACTAAATAATGTTGTTTCAGAGGCTGATGAGAGCAAAGTTAGGGAAGGATGAAAGGATGCAACGTTGGCCCGACGCTCTACTGGGTACTCGTCGTCACCGTCGCTCTCCTCTACACACACTCAAGTGAGTACTAATTATACTCTGAAAATGGAATTCATTTAAGGGGATGATTATACAAAATGGAATACCTTGATGCTTAATAGCGATTATTAGCACATGTAATTTGATGATGTTAGCGATTATTAGCACATATGAATGCTTGCAATTTAAATATTTCCCAGGTCAAAATTTTTGATGGTTTTCCATGGATGGTCTAACATAATCTTGATGGTAACCATTAATAATTCTCTCATGAACCATCATATTTTTTGATGGTAACCAACATAAATAACCATCATCCCAACGGGCTGATTTACGATGGTCCAACATAAGTAAAGCAACTTGTTTTGATGGTTTGTTTATGTTAAACCATCAGAAGTTTCCATCATAGTTTCTTTGAAACGAAATGTTGGAACTATCATGAACAATCATCATCCCAATGTAAGAATTCAGACTGATTAATGATGAGTCAACATAAAAAAAAACAAATTGGTTTTGATGGCATATTCCGGGGAACCAACAAAAATTCCCATTAAACCATCATGGAAATGTATAGTTGAAACCATCATGAACCATCACGGCTTCTTGGCTCATGAGAGTGAAACTTCTCCTGATGGTGAACCATCATAGAATTAAAGTATCATTTTCCATCATGGAGTGATGAAAGGCATATTAAAAACCATGAACGCATAATGGAAAATGTTGGAAGGTGGTGGTGGCCTTCAAATGTTGTTGAACCATCATGAATAGCACTGAAACCAACATAAACCATCAAAATGATTTTATGGGACTATTAAGAATTTTGACTTTTATGGTTTCGAAATTATTTTGCGCATATTAAAGTAAATTGTTCATGAAATCTACTAAGTTTTTAATATATACTAGATTTTTAACTTTTTTAGTCTATTATTCGATTCGTGTTACTTTTGTTCGATGACAAACTTATAATCAGTAAACAAGTTCTTTTCGCTTATTTTTCTTTATTGTCACACTGCCATCGGTTCCTAATACTACACAGATGCATTCCTTAAAAAGACGCTATACCGGGGAACAAATGCTTCATGACAAATTCCGTTTCAACTCCATTGGTAATTTAAAGTTTAAAGTCCATTAAAAAAAGAGTAAAATAGACCATGAAATGTTTTCAAAATATTAAAATGCAAACAAACTATGGAAAGATTATGCTGTAGGGAATCTATATGCATTTCGATATTTTGAAAAGAAACTGATACTTGGTATATAGCTTGGTTAATGGTTTACTCTAGGTTTACCCGAACTTACTTTCCTTTAAACTTTAACTTACTTATGTAGTTGAAAGAGAGGGTATTGTGCCCTCTTATTAAATGTTTGTAGTGTATTGATGATTCATAAACAATGTCTTCTATGTAAATGAAATCTTCTTTTAAGGGCACGACAGTCCTGGATGGACCCTGGTCTTGTCGGCAAGACTTTTCCAATCGTCTCTGCAATTGGTTATTAAAAGAACTGAATTGAAACATGGCCTATATTTGGTCTTTTTTTACTTACTGACAAAATAATTGCTTTTGCATTTTGCTCTAACGCCATAAAAGCCTGTTTAAGAGCATGTGTGGTGTGAACCTCTATGGCAATATCGTCTACTTAAGTATTTAAAGCGACTTACTTAAGATGACTCCCCTGGTGTTTATTTTAGAGTATCTTAATAACCTTTTAAAGAGCTATTTTAAACATAAAGCAAGACTAGCCATGAAAAAAATTTTATCTTCATTTTGATTCAAAATAGAGATGGAAAAATTTAAATTTTATTTTGGAAAAAAAAGAATCTTTATTTGAAGTACTACAACGTATTTTGCTTCATCTCTAATAGCCTGATGACACCGGGAAGAATGAAATATAATAATTTGAGAAATGGAATTATTTAAGTTTAGCTAATTGCGTTGGTATATGTCTTTCAGTTTTGTATTTCGCAATGCTGTTCAGTACTGATGTATTAATTGCTTACTTTTTCAATGAAGAATGGATATTCAACTAGTAATAATGAGACTACTAAATAGTAAATAGTAATAATAAGAGCTTAGTTCATGTAATTTTTTAACGTAATAAGTTATATTTATCGGAAACAAATTGTTAACTTCAACTTAACATTATTGGATAATACAGGCTGGAATGTTTCCCCTTGTGCTAAGAAATATGTTTACGAAAATTAATAGTACTACAGAAAAATAAAACAAAAATAATTTTGAAAAACACTTTATCGGTGTTTTGAATTCATTTCATTCTATTATCAATTAATCATTTTACAACTTAATCGCGAAGGAGTCCCATGGGGAATAATATCGTTTTTATAGTAAAAGATAAGAGTATCATAAATTATGTGTGAACATTTAATAAAAGCCGACATTATTTTTTTCATTTGTTTACTCTCTTGAATAGCTATTTATTTATCTAAAACATAACAAAACACAGTTAATTTACATTTTCTTTAAAAAAGAATGAAAAAAAGAATTGTGTTGCATCAAATATGTATAGATATATATAAACACAAAGAAGAATTATAAAATAAAATGAAATAAAATAGAAAATTTTTTAAGGGGAAAACGTAAAGGTTTTCTTCAGGACGCATTCCCTTACAGTAGTAAATGCGATATTTTACAATAAAAAATAATTATCCTAAGGAAAAAAATTAATCTTTATAATGCGTTCATGTCACTAAAAGCAAAAATGCAGTTGAAAATGAGTTTGAGATAAAAAAAAAATTAAAAAAAGAAACAGAAAGCAAACTTTCCGAAGTGGAGTAAGTAAAAATGCCTTAAAATATAAAAATAATATATATAATAAATATATTATAAATACATATATCTATATATCTTGTATATGTATGTATGTTTATGTTTATGTATGTATATGCATACATATTGATTTTTTTTATTATTATACGTCAACGTCACACTACATCGATGAAAATGTGTGTTATTGGGGACGATATTGGATCACCGGAGACATTATTGTCACCACACTTTAAATCGGAGACAGCATATAGGTGTTAATCAAGAATAAGTATCATTATTAATAAATGAATTTTTTTTTATATTCTCGGCTGTTTTATTTATTTTTTATTTATTGTTCATTTATTTTTCATTATTCATTTTTATTTATTTTTCATTCACCATTTATGTTTTCTTTTGGTGATTTTTTTTGTATTTTTCCCTTTTTTTAATTATATTTTTATGAATTTTAAATTATACTTTCATTATAAGCATTATAAGCGTAAATAGTTTTTAGGTTATGCAGCAATGGCTTGTAAACGTAACAATAAAGTTGTAATAATTGTGAAGCGTATGTAACATTTAACGATATTTCGTACGTGTTTATAATGGAAACAGTAATTAGAACCAATACATTAACTTTCGAAAACAAGTCTTAAAGTTGTATGATTTCCTTTCTTCACATTGTTGCGATTCGAATGTTCTTCCTAATCGGGACACTGATTAGATTATAAAAGATAAACAAGTAATCCATTCTTTTTTCGAAACGGATTCATGCAAATTAATTTATCTCTTGTTTTGTTTTTATTTATGGCTTCTTGTTTGTTATGAATTTTTGGATAAACTTAAAGAAACATTGCATATCTTACTTTGGCTTCAAATATTTTAAAGAGAAGTACTCGTGTAGTAAAAACTAAAACTTGTTATAAATTATAATATAATTAATTAAACATAATTTATTAATAGGTAATTATAATAATAAATAACAATTATTTATAATTATATTTAGAAATAAAAGTGGCTATTTTTAATTAAAATTCGCACCAAAAAATTTTAATTTATTTTTAGTAACTATAATTACAAATAATACGGAATTTCTTCTTGAGCTAGGTTTTAGTTCCTTACCTCAGAGAATCTTGAAATGGAAGTTGATATATTTTCTTAATAATTTTGTTTTATTTTCAAAATGAATTCAAAAATTTAGTTTTTTGAGAAATGAAATCATGTAGAGATATATCAAAATTTGTTTTCAAATGTCTCATAATAAGCTAATCCGCTCTAAAGTTCCCCATACTACAGTATAAATATAAATGTGCATCAAATTAGTTAAGCCAATAATATATAAATTAGTATAAAATTGAAAAATTCATTCTGAAATATTCCAGATAGAAAATAAAGTGAAAGTTTACGTAATACATGCGTAAGCCTTTTTTCCTCTTTAGTATATAAACAACTAATTTTACAATTAGAATCTTTTAAAAAGACATTTCATGGATACCTGATCACCAACAGCCCTATAAATAATCATGAAATAGACTTTAATAGATTTCTAATGGAGAAAAAATATTTGAAAATAAGAGAAATAATGAAAATTTAAGGTGAATTTTTGTAATAGTTTTTTATCATAAATACTAAATTCGGTTTTATTCTAAATAAATTGGAAAGGTAATTCATCAAAACATGTTTATAAGTCAAGTTTATAAATCATAAAGAATTTTAGTATCACCAAAAATAGGGGCAACTACTTTACTCCAAAGTGCGATGCACACAACACCACACAACACGGTACCAACTGCATCAGCAATTGGTACCGTGACAAATAAAATAAATAAAAATTTCTTTATGCTTAAAGTAACAAATAAAACAATTATACCTTTAACTCGCTTATATCACATCAGAAGACTTTCCCTAAACCTTACTTCTCTGAAAAGAAAGATAAATAGCACATCATTTAATTTTTACTTTACCATATTCAACCAAAACAGTCAAATAGCCATAAAACAATTATATTCAAACTGTTAAGTGTGAGAACAACGTTTATTGGTTGTTGTTTGTTTTTTCCTAATACAGTTTAACAACCAGATTTCTATCCGCGCCAACTAGGCCCATCTTAGCAATTTCATGCCGTGCAGCTGGGTGCATATAGTTTGCCTAAAGTAAAAAATCCCCTAGCCATTCGTCTGAACCCGTGGATGTGACTATGGTAACAAGGCATGACTATTTCAAGTAGGGGTGTGGAGTCAATGTTTAGAACAGGTTTTGGCTCGGTTCGGCGAGAGAAAGGGAATATTTTTCTTCGATCTATTGTGCTAGAATGTCTTACTGAAATGTGTTATCCTTGTTTCCATAGGCCATCAGACTTTGTGGCGAGAGTAGTTCTTACGGTAGACAAACTATACTTTAGCTGAGAAAACAGCTGGAGTAGTGAAACAACAAGAATGATCTTTACACTAACCCTCTTTGGTATTCACTAACACAAAGGTTTTTAATTACAATAAGATAAGAGTCAGTAAAATTATTCAACGCAAAGTATGAATCATCCATTTGAGATGCAGCACTAATTCTTGAAATAAAATTAGTTTATAAATCAAGCGTAGCAGAGTAAAACGAATACTGACGAAGGCTTAACAAAACCGAAGAAGATAGAAATTATTTAATACAGTTCACAGAGACTCAAAAACTAAAATTAGGAATATCCTTAATATAGAACCAAAACATACATATTTTAACGTTAGTTTCAGTAAATGTATAGAACGACAACAATCAGCAGTTGTATCTACAAATAATATTTAAACAATGATACTTCCGAAAACGAAAATATTTAACGCATGGAGTGCAAGAGATAGGGGTTAGCTTTTTTGCTTTTTAACTGTTTAGATTTGAATTCTTCTACAAACGTTCGATTTGGTCAACTTGGAAAAAAAAAATTTCGCATACTCAATATTTTTGGGTCGAACTTGGAGTACACAGTTTTTACATCGTTTTTACAGTTTGGATAGTACACGGTTTTTAGATCGTAGTTTTGGAGTGAAAATTTAAACTTATACTTAATCTAAAACTAATTTTAAAAGAAGATGTTTAAAAAATTAAACGAATGTTTACGTATTGCAATTGTCTGCCCTTTTTCATCTTTATAATACTAACTTATTTTTAATTTAATTCTAATTATTCAAAAAAAGTAGCATTCAATGAGTGATCTGATTTTAAAAATGTCATCATATAACGAAAGATAATCCTAAATGGATTTTGATGATCAATAATTTAAAAAAAACACATTTCTTTAAGCATTTTTTTTATTCGAATTCTAATATTTTGTACTTCTGAAAAATAAGCTGGAACTAGGATTCATCAAAACTTGTTTAGGCTCTTTAAAAAATTTTAGTGAATTTCAACACTAAGAAAGGTGGCAACTGCTTTACACCAAAGTGGTGCTTCATTATATCAAGACCATTCCTGAAAGCACCAAAAAAAAATTTTTACACAACTTGCTGCAAAATAGCCGTCACCGTTTTTAGTATTCAAAAATAATTAATAATTTATTTTTATTTATAATTAAGATACGATACGCATAAATGTCCGTGAAGTTTTTTTACGATACAACATAAGGTAAGAATAATTAACTTAAGATGCATGTCTTCAATATTTCTTAAAATTAAATTAGTTCGTTAATAGAACAGCAAAGAACGAATATTAATATGAATTTGAACTAGGCCCAACAAAACCCAAGCGAATAGAAATTTTATACAGTTAACAAATTATTTTATACAATTGACAAATTTAAGCAGATCTTCTTATGGGAACATAAATATCTTTATTATACAACTAAAACATACACGTAACAATTTTCATGATTATTTTGTCAAATCAATCCGAAAAAAAAAAAATAGAAACAACTTGGCAAATAACAGACCACAAACAATATTCACGCACAATCAGCTAAGAAAATTGAAATCACTTGGTATTAAATAGACTACTGTTCAATACACTAACTTAGTCCAACAAGGGGATTGAAATTTCTTCTCAAATGATCGACTTATGACCTTGGAACTCTTCCATACGTGCATGAGTCGATAGCTAAGCCTATTTAGGCTTCAATGGCCGCCTTCATAGATCGAAGATTAAAAAAATTCATATCTTCAGAAAAAAATTTTATAATTCAGTAAACTCACTCATTATGTGTAGCTGCAGTCTTCTGTAATCGATTAAGCCCCTTCTAAAATAAATAAGATAGCAATTTAAATTTATTTCTCAAAATTTATGGAGCGTTGAAAAACGGCAACACCACATTCTCCGGCTAGTTGCCAGACACGAAGAGGCATCGGACGTGTAAGCTTCATCAATTATTGGTGTTTAGATTTAACTACAATCCTTTAAAGTGTGTATGAACGCTCTATTCTGTATTCACTTAAAATAACACAACTTTGGGGGTTTTTTCAACATCAAATTCGGACAACACCGCAGTTCTAGAGTGTACGACGTAAATAGTTTGGCATGAAAAGTTTGTAAATTACTTAAAATTTTTATTCACAATCAAAAATAATCAGTGCAGAACATAAGAATAATGTGGAAGTGAGCGTTTTATATGCATGCGTCATTTTTTTATACAGTACAAACATATTACAATTTGAATTTTCTTCTAATCGTGGCTTCTGATGATGCCTAATGAATAAATGACCAAACATAGATCACGAAAAAGTGATCTAGAAACGGATTTTAAAACAGTTCTTGTTATTTTAGTATTTAACTTAATGAAAGTGATACAAATACTTAAATTTCACGGTTATATCTTTATAATGGTGTTTTCGTACTAATTTGGCTTTTCGAAAATAAATAAATCAGACTAAAATACGCAAACACATTTGAAAAAAAAAATTAACTATGCATCACGTGAAAGTTAATTCTTACAGACATCATATAGGAAATAAAAACGAAGAAGAAGTTTGTACTATATTTTACGTAATCATGAAACACATTTTGGATAGATGTCCAATTGCCAAACCAATATTTGAAAATAAAAAAGTATTTTATTTTTCTGATAAACTCCAACAACAACCCATTATTGTACTTGTTGTTGTAATTATTACTATTATTATTTAAAAAATCTATTAGGACTAGGATTCATTTATAAAACGCAAATAATTTTACGACAAAGATTTATTATTTCCATAAAATTTAAAAAATAATTCTCAATAGCAAGGAAAATAAAGGGAAAGTTTCTGTATAACCATTTTTCGTTTTATAGAATACAATAAACAACTTACAATCCGAATGACTTAAAAAATCACTGTTACTGATGAGTAACGTGATAAGTTAACTCATCACTATAGGTTATCATAAAATCTGATATATTTCTGATCAAAAAATAATATTTTAAACGTAAGAAAAATATTTAAACATTCAGTAGAATTTCGTAGTAGTTTTTTCATTATAAATTCAAAAATTATGATTTTTGTCAAATCAGTGGGATCTAGGATTCATCAAAAATTGTTTATAAGACGCCAGTATTTTGGTGGTGAAAATGTTTGAATTAAAAAACAAAACAAAAATCGACAACTAATTCTAACAAAGTGAAAGTTTGCTTTCTAACATACAATACAAACCCTATTAGAACTTAAAAAAGAGTCTTCCGATGATTGACCTGATTAACTGATCACAAAAGGTACTCATGTAATCCACTTCTCTTTTGTGTCACTAATTGCCCGCTTTCTTCTTGCTTTCCCTAATAACGATGGCGGCCAGTCAAAAAGATCTCAATCTGGGACGAATAAACCCTACGCACTCACTGAATTCGACTCACGTGTCGGATGAAGGGGAGTGGTCATCTCTTCTTCCTCTTGGGGGTACAAAACGATGGACAGAAAGGATTGAAACTGTGTCACATCGTGTATAAATAAAATACAACGATCCGTTCGTATTTTTTACTGCTTCTACAAAGATAAGATTTACGAACGCGGATTCGTTTTCTCGATAAATCTTATTTCTCAGTCGAAAAAATTTATATTTTTCTTGTTGTTTAAACACACCTTGTTGAGTTCATTGACTATTGTTAAATGATGATCATTTCTATTCTGGTTCTGCTCGACTTAGTTAGAAACAGGTGTGTGGCTAATCGGGAAAATTAGTTTTATTTTAAATGTATTTTATACGAATGTCAAAGTTATTCAAAATATCTTTTTTTCTTCTTACTTAAAAGGTAAGAAATTGAATTCAATAAAGATTTATTTTTATTAGTTATAATACAAAAAAAAGTTCAAATGTTAGATCATATCTCGTTATTTTTATAAAAAAGTTTATAAAAGGTATAAAAAAAACTGCTATGGATATTTTTCAAAATAGTAATGTTCATAAGTATCTGAAAGTTGCTAATAAATAAGTATACGGTTTATAAATATCAATAGCATTAATAATGATTAGTAATCATCAATAATGATAGTAGTGACAAGTAGGTATCGATGTGTTCAATAATTAGTAGGTAATAAAATAATTATTAAATATCGAAATGGATGATAGGAATATGTTTTCTAGTCAGTAAGAGCGCAGTTAGTAACAATAAATCTGGTTAATAAGAATCCATATATTTATTAAGGACATAGTTGATTAGTATCTATATGTTTAGTATGTTAAGAAATAATTTATCAGTACCAATATGTTTGGTTAAAATCGATATAGGTTGATAAATAAAGATATGTTTAGTTAGAATCGATAAGCTTGATAGTAATGGTATTCTTTTAAGTATTCATTTGGTTGATGTGTATCAATAGGGTTGATAAGTATCAATATGGATGAAAATATGAATATGATTGATAAGTATGAATACGGTTGATAAGAAACAAAATGGTTAAGTAGAGATATGTTACACATTCATATAGCTGACAAGCACCGAAGTTGATAAGTATCGATACACTTTATAAGGAACACTATTTCTATTAAATAACGGTATGGTTAATAATTTTGATCTAGGTAAAAATAAATTATTTCCGAAACCATTTAAGTATTTAACAAAATCAAATTTCTTAAACAATGTCATTTTTAGTTGCTCCAAATATTTCTCTATTTAATTCTACTCATTATATAGTTATAATAAGAAATAAACTATTACAAACTGAAGGTAGCTAAAGAGGGAATTGTTAATATTAATTCTCATATAAATTTTTTTTTAATTTTAAAATAAAATAAATGACGTTATTTAGGAAAAATTTAGTACATTTACTTAGAAGTTTTCTTATTTTAAATAGTAATTTGTTTAAGATTAAGAAATGTGCACTCGTGCCGCTGATGGAAAATATAGTAAAAAAGAAACTCTTCTAAAGAATATCCAAAGCATTCAACGAAATAAATGAAAACAACATTCGGTGATGAATAAATATTTATTAAAATTGACAAGAAATAAATTTTAAATGTCAATACCATTTTTAAGGCAAATATTAAGTTTATGTTTCCCTATAAAAAGAATTTCATAAAATTATGCACATGTTTTATAAGACTTAATAGACGCATTATTTTCTCGATATCTCGAGTTCAATAAATAATCATGATATGATAGTTATGAAAAAAAACTTCTTGTAGAGAAAAGTCAACTTTTTTTAATGTTTTAAATTATCCAAAATTAAAAAAAAAACTTCAGGACAGATGAAATAATCAGTTTGTTTTCTCAATTATGTAACAATGATCATTTAATTCCAGCGGAACAGACGTTAACTGTACTAAAGGTTTTTAATGACATATTTTAATTAAGTTTTTAATTTGTTATTAAAAAAACATTTTTTTTTTACTTTTTTCTCACTAAATTAGGTTTTTAATGTGTCTTACTTAATTTAATTGACTTTATGGATTTAGACTTTAATGGATGGGATAAGACTTTATTAGATTTTAAAAGACATATTTTAATTTAGCTCATTTTCAAAACGTTATTGTTCCTATTTTTACTTGATATAGTGATTAAACTACTTGTTTTAACTACATTTGTAGTTTATATAATGTATATTTTCAATACATTCTGAAAAGAGTTGTTTTAGCATTGAACCGTAATATTAGTACTTCAAACCATAATACTATGTAAATTTGCTACAATGTTAATGACCCGTTCAATTTGGACTATACAAGGATGAAAAATATCGGGAAAATTACCGTACTATATAACAACAATATCTCTAGTTAAAAAATATTTTTTTTTTAAAAAAAACAGAACTTAGCAAATGTAATAACATAATTTTGTCCAAAATATACGTATCATTCAATTGATAAATTTTTTTGTTTCTATCGTTACGGTTTATCGGAAATACTGTCTTTCAAAATTATAGTTCTTATTACCACATATTTAGTAAAACATGCAAAACTGAAAAAGAAACTTAAAAGAATAAATTATTTTTATGCCATGCTCTAAGGCATGATATTAAAATGACCAAAGTTTCCAATTTTTAACACATATTAAAAAACTATATTCTGTTGTTAATTTTTCCAAAACCATTACCTAAGCACTTCAATAAAGAATATCTTGGCGCTTCCATAGAGCCAGAAACATGGTAAATTTTACCATATTCAGATAGTTTTGACCCTACTTTTTTCTCAGTATTGTATCGCAATAGTGGAGTGGAATGTTCACTGTATTTTGTGTGCAGCAAATTCGCTCGATATTTTTGTTCAACGCTCTCCAAAATTTCGAACAAAGTTTCAAATAGGTAGCATAACACAAAATTATAAGCCTACTTAACATTTATTTCATTTAGACTAAAATAGGCTAAGCAACAAAGAGAATTTCTTGAGTGAGGAAAGGAAGATTTTTTTAAGTAGGGAAATAAAAGATTAAGAAACTTATTTAGCAATTATTTAGATACATTGTTTAAGAATGCTTTATGTCCAGGTTCTGGCAGATTGCATCAGTTAACGTAACTAGGACAACTAAATTAGAAAAAAAATGTATATATTATCTTAAATTGAATGCTGTCAAGTATGTGTAACGAATCGCAAGGTTGTTTCGTAATAGAATGTTTTTAATTGTGCATAAAAAGTATATGAGGATCCATAGAAGAACATTCAAAGCATCCTTCTTCAACTCATACTAAAATGTTTAAATTCTGCGAAACAATAAAATGATAACAAAAATCGTTTGAGGAAGGAACATAATGGAACTTCTTTCCACAGCTTTTTGCATTGACGATAATTTTAAGTAATATCTATTCGCTATTGTTGTATAAATTGGAAATTATGAATGTAAAATAAACTTGATTAAAATCCTTTTGTTTTATTCTACCATCGTTAGTTATCAATTGAATAACGTAGAGAATTTGAATAATAAAATAATACAATTACTATTTAAAATAATAATTCATTCCAAAACCCTTAAATTTGTTCTAAATCATCCTAATTCCAAAATATACTTAGTTTAATGCATTTACTGAACTTCCTATTCACTGTTCTTTATTTTCAAAAGAATTTATGCATAATTCAGTGAATTTAGTCTAAATACAACCGAGATTCATTTTAAATTCAATTTATAATATACATTCTAAATTTGCTCTAATCCAATGCTAAACCTATAATGTTATTCGGAAAAATTCATTAGTCATACTTAACTTTTATTCATACTTTATATTTACTTGAAATGTCCTCCATTTAACATGCTTATCAAAACTCATATTCATTGCTTGTTATTTTTAAACACTATTACTCTATAATTGTCTTACTTCATTGTTAAAATGCCTAAACTAAATTATCATGCTCAGTCCATTCTTAATAAGTAATTACAATAAAAAAAACAACCTAAATTTATATTAAAATAACCGAAATTCAATCTGAAAAAAAAACATGATATCTAAATGTAATCTTTAAATATCATTATTTTCATGCATTTGCTAAAATTAAAAAAAAAAATTTAAAACAAAAATAAAAAAATAAAAAACATTTCCACTGCTTTTTAAACTATCAGTCAGTTTAAATTCTTTTGCAACAATAATCCGAAATTTGTTGTAAAAAGAACTGAAATTTAATCTAAATATTCAAAAAAATAATTTCTGAGTCTATATTAATTTATGATTTTATTAATTAATATACCGTGTACATTTCTTCTAAAACTTTCATTGAATCTATCCTTAATTCATCCTTAAAATATCCCTATTTAGTACGTTCAATAAAAAAATTAATTCTATACTCATTATTCTCTAAAACTATTTATTGAAATTTTTTAAATAGACGGTGGAAGTTAAAAAAAAAACGTTTTCTATTCAATTTAAAGATGGCTCTTTTCTGGAATTGAATAAAGAAATCCGCTTGACAACAAAAACGATTTATTCTAAAACTTTTCTTCGAGTGATGCAGTGTTGTCCTTTCACAGCCATAGATTACAAGAAAATGACACAATGTGCGTGACGAGGGCAACTTGAGGGTCACTCTTAAGTCACCTGACCTTCCGAGATTCTTATTTGAGAAAAGTGCTTTTCAATTTTAAAACATTTCTTCCATTGAAAATAAAACTCTAAAGACTATATTGTGTTATTGGAGGAACAAAAGTGTATTTTTGTCGAAGGGCAGAACAGATATTATGAATGACGAAAGTAATTTCCACCTAGAATTTCCCCTTTTGATGCTTGAGATAAAAGAAAGGAGGTATTCTTTTTGAAAGAGAGAATAATTATAACTGCCTATTGACTCATTAATTTTAATAGTTTGGTTTGACTTTGTGATGAGCGGCGACCTTTCTTCATAAAAAAACACTCTTCAACTAAACACAATCCTTACTACATACAACTCAGGTTAAATTACCAACCTTCTATGGTAATGATATTTCTGGATTTAAAAAAAATCATGATTTAATAATATCATGACATAAAAATCCTTTTCTCGACTAAGTATTCTTTTCAGATTTACTAAATGTGTTAAGAATTATAATTTTGAAAACCAAAATTTCCACTGAACCGTTACCATATAAACGTTAAAATTGCCAAATGAATGGTTTAAATACAGTATGGTTAATAACTGTATGGTAACTCAACCAAACTGTAATTTTATAACCGTCATTGAACAGCCAACCCAGTTTTGGGTTTACAGATACAAATGTTCAATTCTCCTGAATCAAGCCTTCGCGTCGGAACTAACCCACAACTGCGTTACATGGAGAAGAAAACCACGAAAACCTCCCACGGTTAGCCTGAAGGCAAGGGGACTCTAATACATGATATATCTACCACTGAGGATAATTTTCGTCAGCACTGCGGCGTGTCTTGTCTAGTTAACTATACACTAGATTTAGTTAAGTGCCACTTCCCGGTATGCCCTACATCAATATTTTTTTTAAGATTCAGTGCCACATGTACATTGAACCGGTACTCCGAACACTGATGTTTCTCCTAATCTGTCCTCAGAAGATATTAAAATATCGAATAAATATAATAATATCAATGAATAAATTAATATCTAATCACATATAACAAAGATTTCGGACATTTGCCAAAGCGACTATGTAATTGTTGGCATTCACCGATGAAAATCGACATTCTCTTGATTTCGATCATTCGCGGTAACATTCATGAATCATGAGTTCCTAACATGAGGATACAATAATCTTAAAAACTTAGGTGAAACTAGAAAAATAAATAAAAAGACAAGTTTTTTGCTTTAACAACAAGAAAGAAGAAGCTATATAAAATAAATGCTTAATTTATTTTCTAAACTTACTTGAGGTATTGAAAGAGTTTTATAACCATTTCTTTATAATACAAAAGGTTTACAGGGAATTTTATTAAAAGCGATAGTTTAGTTTTTTTCTAAAAAAATTACTTCAAGTTTTACTTACAACTTACTGATTAAAATTTATATTTGAATGAAGAGTCATACAGTTTTTTTTTCATTAACAACACTAAATATATAATTTTTTGTATCCCTGCTAAAAATGAAATCAAACACGAATGGAATTTTGTTTTTAAAATCTTCCGAATCATTACTGAGGAAGGTATGGTTGAAAACCTGCTTGATTATTGCAGAAAAAAGATGAAAGTTGAAAGGCGGTCGTTAAAAACACCTCCAAGTTTCATAAGGCAGTCAAATCAGTTTTATGTTTTTCACCTGTCTTTTTCATTTGTTATTCATTGCATTTTGGTTAAGGTTTTTGGCATTTTCTTACTCTTCACGCAAAGAAAAAGAAAATTAATTCATAATTTCATTCTTGACAAGGAATTTAAAAATATGTATTAAGAGAGTCACAGCAAATTTAATGCTTTTTTTAAAAAAAAATAATAATGCTTTAAAGAAAATCAATACTTTCTTTTTGCACTTAAAATATTTTTGCCAATTTTTTTAATTGATAAGTAATCAATAGCTGATCTAATAACACATAATTTATCAATTTAATTTTTAATTGATAAGTTATCAAAAGATTTGTGACAGTTTTCGATTAGTTGGACGCCAGTATATTAGCAATTTCTATTTATTTACTTGAACACAAAAAAAATAATAAACGCACCCAAAAATTGTAAATTTATATGAGCATGTATTATGAAAGATTAACTATGAAAGATTAAAATGAAAGATTAACTATATTTTTTTCATTTATTTTTTCTGCAACTTTATTTTAAACAGGCAGATGTTGAACATATATTTAGTTTAAACTGCTTAAAGTATTAATTCTCATCAAGTGTAAGAAAAGTTATTTTGAGCTTGGTGACCACCAAATAATTTTAGATATCAAAAGAAACTTAAATAATAGATAATTTATCAAATTCATCTTTAAGAAACTGCGAGCATTAAAAATATCAATCTTTTTAATGTGTATACTTCTTTCCTTCATTTTTGTCAAATATTATAAAAATATTAGTTAGAAGTGATCAATCTAGAAAAAAAAGATATAATGTTTCAAAAACAATAATATTTTATTTCCTAATGCAGACTATTTTTTAACAATTTATTCAATTATTTTTAGTTTTATTTTGAAATGCCTTAGAATTTTATTTCAAAATTTCATCAACTATTCCGTTTCTGCTTGATTTTTAAGTGTTCAAAAGTTTTCTTCTTTTTTCAACTATACCATCTGTACATTATTGACATTGTTAAGAAATTCAATTAAAGAATTAAATAACATTCAAACTCACTTTAAAGCATTAAATAATATACGAATAAGGATTAAGATTGCAGTTAGCAATTAACAGATTAAGTTAAGCTCGTGATTTAATCCGCACACATTTTCTCACATTTCAAATGAGTGAAAAGGAAACATTCGGTAAATACAAGGAAACATTCTTTTAACAAGGAAGAAAGTCTCTCACAAACTGAGCTAAATATTTATGTACGAAAAAAGTTAACTGTTCTTAAAAATATAAATAAGCTTTTTTCATCTATTTTTACTTTAGCTATTCAAAGATAGTTACTTTTTTTAATTTAAGCTTTGACAATTGTGAATTTTCAAAAATAAATTTATCATAATTTTTAAAGAAAATATGAGCAAATAATTCTAAAATTCACAAATTTTTAAGGTCACTTAATAATTTTTTACTCATAATTTTATTATGTGTTGAGATTATGTTAAATAATTCACCAAATGCGAAAAGAATAAAATTCTGCAATTTTAAAATCATTTATACAGTAACAGATTAAGTAAAAATTAAATCTAAAATTAAAAGAAGTTAACTTGCAATTTCTAAGGATTTTCAAGATGTCTAAATAGTTAAAATTTTGATATAGTAATTATGATTACAATCATCATTTCAATAAAATTAACGTCAATTAAAATTATAATAAACATTAGTTACAATTATAACAAACATTAGTTACAACTATAATAACAGTAAAATTTAATTGTAATTAGAATTACCCTAATTGTTTTTAATATTAAATCAGTAAATATTTTAGTTATCAGCAAATTTTTTTTTATGATAAGACTAACAGCAATGTTTATTAATATCAGCATTAGCTACAATTACTAAAGAAGAAAAAAATTTGCATTTATACAAATACTTGATTTTGCTTAATTCGAATCTGGGGATATCAAATCTGAAATTGGTTTTACTCCTAAAGCTACAGATGTCTTTAAAAGACATATTTTGTCTAAATTAGATCGAAATGGGAAAGTTTAAAAAGGTTATATATAACAGTGGGTCACGTGAATGTTAGGTCACATTTCTAGGGACATGAGAACACATAACCGGGATTAAAATTGCATAGGAATTCATGCCTGGAAACGTCAACATACGCGGCTGGAGGTGCCATCCTAGTATCATGAAGTACACGAATAAACAGCTAAAGATCAGCATAATGTTTTTAAACTTGTACTTCTCAACAAAAAATAGATTAAAAATATCATTTAAAAAAAACTATAGCTTGGAGAGAAAAACCGATTGCAGATTTGAAATCAGTAATACGAAAGTATGTCAGACCTGTTAAAAAATCTCATGCAACAGAAAAGTGTTCACTAGTGTTATTAACAAAATAACTTTTGATTGTGTGATTGATTAGCATAGAGTTGATTACAATATAAGAATTATAATCGAAGTTTATTTTAATTATAACCAAGGTTAGCTAAGTTTATGTTGATTATAACTAGGAATATAATGAACACAAACTTTAAATACAACCAGTGTAAATTTTGTATTTTAATGAGTCTATCCATTAGGGTATATAACTTATTATAATCAGTGCTATAAATAGTGTACTCATAAAACAACCATTCAAGTCGTTAATTTAATACTCCTTAGTTTGATTTTAACNCACTTTGGGAAACACTGCATTAGGGTATATAACTTATTATAATCAGTGCTATAAATAGTGTACTCATAAAACAACCATTCAAGTCGTTAATTTAATACTCCTTTAGTTTGATTTTAACTGGAATGACTCTGCGGAAAGTAATATATTAATGTCGAAAATACGGTCTATACACGTTACTGTAAAAAATATGCAAATATTTATTCGTAAATTTTGCACAAATTTCTAAATAACTGATGCATATTAATTTCTTCTCAAAAACGCAAAATATCCATTAGGTTTTAAATGCAGTGCCACGAAAAAAAAGTTAGTTATTGTAATGTACAACTTTTGTACAGATAATTTGTAAGCTAACGAAAAATTATGACACTTTGATCTTATGTGTTGATTATGATTATAATTTGTATTAATTATATAAAGATACAAAACTAATTTTAAATTATAGTTATAAACTATAATAATTGCAATTAAACTGGTGTTGGTTAGAATTGCAATAATAATTAACGCTAATCTTAATTGTAATCAACATTAATATATTTATTGTCCATACTGATTACAATTATAACTATCCAAAAACCCGTTCTTCGTAAGGAGAGATTAACTAATAAATCAGAAGAAATCATGAACACAAATGAAAGGGAAAATTTTTATGAATCCGGTTGCATCAACATGGGTATATTTAAATGTAACAGAATTGTTTCGCTTTAATCTTAACATAACGCATTAGTTTTGAGTATATTTTCCTGATTTTCATTTCAAATCAGACAGTGGTAAATTGAATAAGGAAAGAAATTATTAGTCCCATCTTCTAGTAAATCGATAATAAAATATTTTGGATACCACTTCTCAGTTTCATTATAGGTTCCCTGAAAATATCCCTCACCATTTTGTTCCACTAGGCTCTTCAATTAATAAAGCTTAAATAATTTCAATTATTTTATTTTATTATTTATTATTATTTGTTGCCCCTCCTGATGGCTTTACGTCATTAAATTAAGCAAAACACGTTTGTTTGTTTTTTTAGCTCACCCCATCGCAATAGAATTTAGCGGCATTTAGCATCACTTAGAATGATGCTATTGCTAGCAGCCTTATTATAATTGTCAAAATTATACAAAGTACTTATACGAAGACACTTATTTTCTACGGTTCCCCATAACAAATTCCCCATTATCCTTTCCACCATTAACTTTTCTTTTTAGTGCATAGCTTATTTTTTTTATTTCAATTAATTCATATTACAAACA
This sequence comes from Parasteatoda tepidariorum, assembly GCF_043381705.1. NCBI lineage: Eukaryota > Metazoa > Arthropoda > Arachnida > Araneae > Theridiidae > Parasteatoda > Parasteatoda tepidariorum. Next base: position 1,714,165 of record NC_092213.1, read on the forward strand.
TTAATGCAGCGTCATTAGCGCCAATAATAGTATAGTATAATATGCATATTTTTTTGGATCCACTAGACAAATGAGTACTTTTGTTCTTATTTTTGCATAGCTTATTTCTTTTATATCAATAGCTTATATATTAGAGCATAGCTTATTTCTTTTATATCAATAGCTTATATATTAGAACATAGCTTATTTCTTTTATATCAATAAACATTTATTAACTAAATTAATTAGCATCGTGGGTCGTCAATAATAGTATAGCAATTTTTTATGTTTCTCCTAAGCGAATTACTACCACTTTTCCGTTCATTTTGCCTTTCAATACGTAACTAATTTCCTTTATTTCATTTATTGTTGCTTTTAAAATATTTACTTTTATATAAACAAGTTTTAAAAGAATTACTATAAGCAAAACAAGCACGTGGTATCAGATAACTTTAGAAATATTAATTTGGTGACACTCATGCTACCACGTTAATTCATTGAATTTATCATACACATCGGAAATACTAAGATACGTGGTCTTTTTTGATCAAATGAATCTATAAGCTAGCAAATATCACTAATGTTATCTTTAAAATATTTGGAAATATATAATCATTTATAGTTAAATTTAAAATAACGCTTATCTAATCAGAAAATTCCATTTTGTTTTTCGCTCATCAAAAGTTCGTCATAGAATGTTCTAATGTTGACAACGACCTTACTCTTATTTCGAAATATCAGTTTGGCAAATTTCATCTCTCTCTGTCGGATGGTTTAGGAGTCTATAAAGGATACACAAACAAACAGATGCGACATTCATTTTTATATTTATAGATTAAGCTTGATTAAAGTAGTTATTAATCTTCATTATAATTATAATTAACGTTGATTATAGTCCTAGTCATCTTTAATTTTCATTCCGATTGTAATCAGCATGTTTCTTTTTACTTTGCATCAATTAAAATCAACATATCGGCAGACCAACAGCAATCATTATATTTTAGATTACACATTATCAATACAAAATAATATTCTGCAGTGAAATTAATATAATTTCAATAATTTTGTAATTTGTGTTAAATTCATTCTCAAATTTTTTGAACATTTTTTACAGTAACGTGAAGATTACTGTATTTTAAACATCATGTGACATCATTCTTTAGAATGTATTATTTATCCAAACTGTCATTTCAAATTCAGGTTAAAATCAGAATATTATGTATTAAACGCATATATGAGCCTTTTTTTTTAAGTAACCCATATATAGCATTGAAGCTCTTCAGTCATCAACCTTTTCCGACAATTGAGCGTGAAATTGGAAGTTTTACCCACTTTTTCAAGAAGAAAAAAAATTGACTCGAATATTAATTCTTCTCTTCCTCTAATTTTTTTGGTAATGCTTCGCTCTTTTTTTTAATCGTGCGTATCTTCTGTTGCTGAATTCGAAGGTTTGGTACACATTTCTAGGTAATTAACTTTTTGACCTCCCGAAATATGGCTTACGGATCTTTGTGGATGCTTGTGTGATTTGATGCATGTAAAAATGTGCCTAAATATAGAAAACTTATTTGGTTTTTGCGTATCTACAAAAGTAATTGTATTATTTTAACACGTATTTTCTAACGTTTATCAGATTTTGATTTGACTTCTCTCGTCATTTGTATTTTTGTTGCAACTCTTTTGCAATACTTTTGGACAACAAATTAATCAAGTGTTTTTCCTTAGCTCTGTCAACTTTTTTCTTTTTTTCTTTCTTTTTTTTGCAAATTATTATTTACGTGAAACATAAAAAAAAGATTTTTATCTTTTTCGTAATGGGTAAAGAATACTTTTTTAAACGAAAATCTTATAGATGTTTTTAAAATGTTTCGAAAATTTAATGGTGTATTCTAAACTCGAATTTGTCTAATGAGTGATTTTAAATTACCTTTTTACCTCTCAGATTAATTCCAATTTAAATCCATACTTGCTGTAAAGTAATCCACTCTCCAATTAATTCTCACTAGTGTTTTATGAAGAAAAAATGTCTTCACCTCAAAAATCTTACTTATTAAAATCATATTTAAGTGTAAAAACGTTTAAGACTATAGATGTGCCCCTTTATAAAAATGACTAGCACCTTAACTTACGAAAAGTATCTATAAAAATTTAATAATCAGGTAGAGTATCCATTTGACAATAGAGTCGAATCGCAGTTTCATTTATAGGATGTTAAAAACCATAAAATATTTGCTGATAAGTAAGAGAAGAATGATTTGAGAAAAGTAGAAGTTTTCGGACAGTAAGAAAATATGTATGTCAAAAAGTATAATTTGAATTGAATGGTTTTTATGCGTTTGGTGATTAAGGTGAAGAACCGTTTAATCAGCAAAACAGCATTAAAACGAAAAATATACTGAAAGGATCAGAAAAAATACTGTTACTTTTTACAATGTAATTACATATTTTAACATTTCACGCACATTATTAAAGGTATCTTTTGTGCCCGCTCTAAACATGCACACATAATCAAGTGATGCATTCTCACTTCGAATATATACAAGTCTTCTTACATACATTGTCACACTGAATTCAAGTATTTATAAACATTACATAAATCTATTCTAACATTTCTTACAGCAGAAAAGCTCCCATGTGTGTCCCAAATTATACTCAAATGTCCTGTTTGTTTTCTCAAATTAATTTCAATTTGCACTCCAAATTGATTTGAAATGTCTTATGTGTGTTTTTATTATACTTATTTTCCTTCTATAAGCCTTAAATATTTGTTTCCAATAAGAAAGAAATTTTCTTCTACTCAAAAATCCATGTCTCATATATACATTTTCAAAATGTTACAAAAGTTTCAACAATCCCCACGCGGTACAGAAACAATTTTTAATTCCAAAAACATTCTATTTTTCTTATTTCTTTTTTCTAACTTCTATAGGATGTATTTGAAATGTATTTGAAATATAATATTGGAGAAGCATACCGTTCTGTTGTGTACCCTAATAGGTGACGCGTGCATCGCAACGAGCACTTGTTTCGTGTCTCGATCGGCATTCTATAGGAACAACTGCTCTCAGTTGCAGTTGAGTAGGTAAACTGTACGGTCAGTTCTGTGCCTTTAAAATGTTCAAATTTAACAAATCACTTGCCATACACGAGATATGGTCAGTGATGCGTTTTCAGTCCGCGAAAAAACCTGTCTGCTGCATTCATATATGGGTAGATTTCTGAAGTTACGATTTGGGAAGTAGCGAAATTGTTCGCCCTGCTGGTAGGGAATTTTGCAACTCTATGACAATGATTCTCTCTGCAGCTCGGATCCCAGCTTTATTGAACTCTTTTGGCTGGGAAGTTTTGGACCATCCCTTCCTAAAGCCCAGACCTAGCGCTAAGTCATTTTCATATTTTCCGATATTTCAAACGTAATTTTGACGGCAATCACTACAACGAGCACGAATACGTGAAAACGGCCGAAACCTCTTGGTTAGCAGAGCAGGTGGTAAATTTGTATGAAGAGGGTATTCGAAATCTAGTTGCAAGGTATGATAAATGTTTAAGCAAGCTTGGCAACTATGCTTAAAAAAACGAAATTAAAATTTAAAAATAAATTTGGGTTTTGAAAATTTTATTTCGTTTCATTTTTATTCTCAAAAGGCCCTTACTTAAACAACCCTCGTACTTTGAAAATTGTTTTTCCAAAATATTCCATTTCATTTCATTTTAAATACATCATAATGAATTTCATTCCATTCAAATTCATCATGAATTTCATTTTTTGTGGAATTTAAGCAAATGACGCAAAATTTATTTTAAAAACTCTTAAAAATGAATATTTGAAATTAATTTCAGATCTATGCCTGAAAAATTGAAATGATTATATCGCCATCAAAGCAGAATACTGGGATTTGAATCGTGGAAAACATTTGTTACGCTCTTAATATTTGTTACGTTTTGAAGTTTTGTGTAATTAACTATTATTTATTTTTTTGCAGCTATGGCGGGTGCTATAACAGCTTTCAAACTCCGTAGGAATTTCACAGCTGTAAGTAAATTTATTATAATTTATGTTCATGCTAAAATATTTTTTTTTCATGTGATGCAACATATATTTGAAGCTAAACTGTAGGAAATGAAACTATTGATCAGAAACATTCGTATAAAGAAATCTAATTTCTGAACTGAAGGAATTAAAGTGAATCTTTAAATCTCAAGCTCATTTATGCACACTACTAAGCTACTAGGTTCGCTGCCCCTCACCAACCCCGATGATTGTTTCGTAATAATTATCGTCTCTTTGGCAGAAAACAGTTTTTCCACTAAAGCTAATATTAGTCACTTAACATTTATGCATTAAAAGGAATTCAGGTTTTCTTACCCTTGTACCTCCACTTCCCACGTATTGTTTTCCATCAGATTATTATTATTATAAATATTTAGGTGAACAGAAGTATTTTTTCGACGTAATCATTTTTAGAAATAACATTTATATTGTTATGGCATTATATTGTTCAAACAAATTTGATGAGTTCGCATGAGTCATTTAATATTTTCACTTACCAAACGGGCGGATATATTAAATACTATTTTCGCTTGCATCTCATTGTGCATGAAGCTGATCGCTAAGTTCTAAATCATTTAACAGATCTCTTTAACTGCAATTTATAACAGTATATTAATGTTATTTGCTCAAAAATAATAATTATAAAACGGTTAACGATATTGGACCAACTTTCTTTATAACTGTATCTTAAAATGTAGCGCAGAATTGCACTATAATAATAATCAAAAAATTTAAAAAGTAATTCTCTTAGTTTTAAACTCGTGAGTTAAAAGCGTAATAACAGTAGTAGAGGAAAATAACTTTAAATTAGGGATAGAAAAGCAATGCCTTCATAATTTTTATTAATTTTATGCTGATGACAACCAAAACAATCTGGAAATGAATGAAGAAAAACTGATCCTATCACCTGATTTTCCGGCCAATAAAAATGCACTGACAACGATGAAAAACTGCGACAATAATAAGAAAGGAAGTCTCCTTATAGAAATGAAACCTAAATGTTTGAAATTGTTACGCATATTACAACGCCACATTATCTACAATTTGATCTTTGTGAATTCGAAAGGTTCATACAACTATAATGTTTATGCACAATACTGAATTTGTATGCTTAGAGATAAATCTATGAGTTTAAAAGGCTCGCTCATATAAATGAATCCTTTTTTTTTTTCAATGCCCACCTCGAGAATGACCTTTCGTCATACAGGCATGTGAAGGGCAGATTTGTTGACCACTCTTTCAGGGGCATCCTAATGGTGAGCCAACGTTGCTGCCACAGTAAAGACAGATAGTATAGAGAAGAAATCATTCATGACTTGCTCGGGATTCGAACACGGAACCTTTCTGATGCAAGCCCAGTTCCCTGACCCCTACACTGGTCGGCTGTAAATGAATCCCAAGTTTCTTAATTTTTAATGCTTATGAATGAACCGATCTCATAGTCAGGAATAAATGCGTTCAAATGAGTCAGAAGCCCTTATACATAGAAAGGAATTTATAGAACGAAAAATATCAAGAGAAAATGTGAATCTACTGGTCAAAATCTAGTTTTTACAGAAAAGATTTCAAATTTTCATGTATATTGATGTATCTATAGGTCTAACAATCTTATAGATTGATATAAATCTATAATTTAGAAAGCTTCGTGCACGAACCTTTTTACCAAAAGATCTTATTTATAGCTTTATAAATGCATAAAAATTAATCTATTGATCTGAAGCTCTTCTGCAAAAGTCAACAACACTTAAACTTAAAACAAAATTTCTAATATATACATACGTTTGAATCTTTTGTGCTAAATAGGTAAGATGCTCTCATACACAAAAAAGAATCTATTGGTAGGAAGGTCTAGTGCATAAAAATTACTTTATAGATCCAAAATCATCATATATGAAAGTTTGAAATATTATCTGGAAAAAAAAATAAACTTACTTGCTGAGGATTTTAAAAAAGGGAAAATTTCTAATTTCCGATATTTGAAAATTTCTTTAAACTTTAGTTCAATATTCCACTAATGGTGAAAAAAATCAAAACATTTTTGCATAGTTCATATAGAATATGTATACACGGGAACCACATGAAAGTGCCAATCGAGCATAGAAAAATGGTTTTCAACCTGATTTTTAAAACTCAGTTTTAATAAATCCATGTTCTGTAGCTTTTCAGTCAGAATTTCAAATCAACATTTTTAGAAATATTTCGATAAAGAATGGTTAAATAATAATTTATTTAATTATTATTTCACCAAATTCAAATAAAGCTGTCAAATAACCATAAATAAGACGGTGTTCAAACCCTTAACTCTAAGAAAAACCGTTTATTAACTGCTTTCACCTGATACCGATAAATAACCAGAATTTTACCTTATGAAATCACTTAGTTCCTTGCACCTGACTACATATTACAGGCTAGAGGGCTAATCTGTCAATTTCATGATCGGAAGAACGGAGCGTCAGCATCACAATATTTAATTCACTCCCTTCAACACATGAAGAATTTCCAGTGTCCTTCACTCTCCAATTTGTGACCCAGAACTATTAGAATACGATACTCTCATTCGCGCATAAATAGCGACAACACAAAGCTGCTTAACAAGAAAACAACTCTGGACTTTCCCAGTGCTCACGATTGATGGCACCAACAGATAAAAAATATAAGCCACATTCCATGGCTCATTTGACAAAACACAACTCAACCTAACACCAATGTCCATTGCATTGCATAAACCAACTCCTATGTCCAATTAAATTTCCCCATGATAGTTGTAAATGAAATAAAAAACCATATTGCTTTGTATTCATGGTTTTTAACCATACTAGCTGTAAACGATTTCAAAGACGTAAAAGTAAAAAATAATGTTCTTTACTGTAAACTTTTTAGTTAATTGGCTGGACAGACTGCTACCGATAATTTTGCCGTAATTTTAGAATCAAAAATTTAATAGTGTACAATTCCTTTTTTTTTCTTTTTTTTTTCTTTGAGTTATGACTGTTTAAATAAAACTTTCTCTCTCTCTCTCTCTCTCTCTCTCTCTCTCTACATATATATACATAAATATANATTGATAATAAAAGCGTAACGAATGATCTATATAGAATTTTTAGATAAAATCCTTCGAAGGAATTATTTTTTGAAATATAAAAATCCTTAAACGCAATATAGATTTGTAATTACAGATAAACAAACAGAATATAGTAATTAATATTGAGAAAAGCCCAGGAGGCATAGAATTCACCAAACTAAACACAATCAACACCAATTTTGGTGGAAATGGGTTCAAAACCAGTGTTAAGAAGGAGGTCTCACAGTATAGAAATGTCTGTAATAGAAATCTATTCAAGGCTATCGAATCCGATAGCCTTTGAGGACAAAGTGTAGGTCAAAGGGTGGAGACTGACCGCTTTGCAGAGGCGTTGGGTGCAGCAAGTGCCGACGCACTGACCTTTCTGGTCAACTTCATCTCTCCATTTATTTGAGCGGCTGCGGGAACTTTTACTTTCATTAATTGATCCTACAATTAAATTTACGATTATCTGCATTCATTTCACAAAATAGAATTCGCAACATTTGCCTCCTATTTAAAACCTTCTTTTTTTGATAAAATAGGTCAAATTTATTAGCGTTCAGAAATGTACACTTTAAAAATATTTTTTGCTGTAAATTGTGAATCAAAATTTGTTTTATAAGGGAAAATTCTACTATGTTTAGGGAAATTTCTCCTGTATAAAAGCCGAGGGTAAAAAATCTGGTATCATCTGGGAGAATCAAAAATCGATGCAAAAGAGGTGTTTAGAATTTTCAACAAAATTTTCCTTAAACATTTTTTTTATTGTTGAAGACATGATCAAATGTGTGGCTACCATTAATATTTCGAAGGCTTTCCTTGAAGAAGAAAGAACTAAATCTAGTTTTTACGAACTCGCCTTCTTCGAAGATTTTTGAGTGAAACTAACCCGCATTTTTGTTACATGGAGAAGACAAACGATCAGTGGTTAACTCGATGACAAACAGACTCAAGCCCATAATAAATTGACCACTGGGGATTACTTCCGTCAGCATAATTGGTGGATGTCATTGCGATGAGATTTGAACAGCCTCACCTCTAGTAGGAGAGAAAGTTTCGGCCCCTCTATTTCAACTGTCACCACTCTGCAAAACAGTCACCCTTATACTATCTGCGAAATGAATAACTTTTTTTTTTCATTCTATTGTTTTTAAAGTATCTGATTTTACCTATTCACTTCATAATTTCAGTTTGATTTCAAAAAGCACAATTTAGTGTTTCAATTTCTCTACCTCATAAAATCTTATGTTTAAACTGATACGTTAAACTAATTTCTATTTTAAGATATATGGTGAAAGGGAAAAGATATCGCTTTATATTAAATTGTAAAGAACACCACTTTAAAGTACAATTTGTACATGACTCAGAAACTTAATAGTGAGAAGGTGTGTTGTGAAAACTGAAATGCAACTACAGAATTGAGTTTTTATTTGTTAGTAAATTTGTTTTCAAAAATTGCATTGCGTTCGAAATATTAAGTACTCTCTCTATTTATCTATCTATCTATCCATCTATCTATCTATCTATCCATCTCTTTTTTTGTGTTTGCTTTAAGCATTGATTATTTATTGTGGAATTTTTCTCTCTCGAGGGCTTTATTTTATAAGCTCATGCCTATACATTATAATAACAAGTAATACATTACATATACCTATACATTATATATACCTACATTATACAGCCTAACCCCGCTATAGTGAAAAACGGCTTATAGTGAACTCCCGAATATAGTGAACAAAATGTTCGGTCCCGTGCCTTGCTATACGAGTATAATGTTATTTTTTGCGGATATAGTGAACCAAAAAAGTGAGGAAGTTGGATATAATGAACTTTTTTCTGTCTTCGACTAAATTTTCTTCTTCAAAATAAATCCATATGCCAATTTTTAAAACCATCTATACAGGGGAATGTAGCGATAAGCATTTTTTCTTGTTTGCGTTTTTTATTTCACTTTCCCATCCCTAAACAAATCAAGCAGATATTTCCAACCCAGGCAGATGATGCACCTATAAAGTGTCAGTGGGATCAATATGCATATTCTGTCAGATGGAATGAGCAATTATTCATTTTTGGTCAAAGGGTTAGACATTAATCTGTGTTTATAAGGCCCTTATTTCAACACCTTTTTGCTTTCAGTTCAGTTAAAAAGAAACCTACAAACAAGTTACTTAAATTTAACTATGGTGAGCAGTAAACGTAAAACGTTCTCCATTGATGATAAAATGTGCATAATCAGAAAAATTGAAAATAGATGTATCAAGCTGATATTTGCAGGGAATAAACTATCCAAATCTACAGTTTGCAACATATGGAAAAATGGGCAATTAACAATTTCTGCTCACGAAAAAAATTTAGATGGCCGAAAAAAGTTGAGCAAAGCAGATCACAAGGATGTTGAAGAAGCATTACTGAAGTGGTTCAGCATTCGAAGAAGCCGCAATTTTCCAGCATCTGGACAAATGTCGATGAATTTGCAAAGCGATTTTGTGCGTCTACTTTTATATGCTCGAATGGTAGATTAGACAGGTTTAAAAAGCGGAATAACAGAAATTCAGGAAAAATTGTCGGTGAGTCGGGAAGTGTTTCCATATCTGATGTTGAGGATTGCTCATCAGCAAAAGATTATTCATTTTTTTTTTCTATACGCAAGACGAAGAGTCATAAAATATAACACAATTTTTTCTTCTACATAATATTTTTCAGTCATTTACTTGAATAATGTGTAATAAAAGGGAGGAGTTTGGGAACCATTTGTTAAATTGTCTGCGTAACGGATATAGTGAACTCCCGGTTATAGTGAACCGGTTATAGTGAAGGTTCACTATAGCGGGGTTTGACATATCTATACATTAAGCATACCTATACATTATATAGACGTATACATTATATATACCTATACATTTTATATACCAATACATTATAAGTGCCTAAACATTATAATGATTGTAATCCAATCTTATGCAACATAAAACACCGTAAATCTGTAATTTAGATTTCTTTACAATCCTGATTACAGGATTACCTTAATTATTCGTAATAGTAAATTACGACTACCATGAATCGTGGATCATAATTACTTTTAATCATGATAACCTTAAGACATGACAAAAATTTAATTTATAAATTTTCATTACTTTTATATGTAAGTATAAGTAATCAATATTAATTATACTAGTACTTTTCAGTTACTTGTAATCGTAAATCATGATTATAGTCACAATTACAATTGTAATCCTAACTTTTTATTGCCTGATATCGGAATTATAATTGTTTTCGTAAACTATGGTATGATGTAATCAAGATTAAAATTGATTGACTACTTCAATCATCTTTACATCTAATAGTAGAAGTAATCTAATAGTAGTAGAATGCTAGTAGTAATCAAGGTATTACAGAATAAAGATTTCATTGTAAAATTGTAATTATTTTTATAACTTGTAATGATTCATTATAATTGCCTGAAATCATGATTACTTTAAAAGTTATAGACTACTTGCAGTCATCTTAACTTTCTAATAGTAGATTACGATTGCTTGTAGTAATCAAGATTATATAGAATGAAAATTTTCTATAATTATGATTACTGTTATTGTTTGTCATGATCTATTATAATTACTTCAAATTATGATTATTTTTAATCGTGATCGCGGTTTTATTATGAAAATATCGCAATTACAATTGTATTCGTTAATTATTCTTATTTTCAATCATGGTTACTTGATTACTTTCATGCTTACATGATAATTTATTGTAATAAATCATAAATACTTGAAGTCAAAATGGCACAGAATTTTTATTTGTATTACATTTAATCACAGAACATAATGACTTGCAGCAGTGAATACTTACAATCAATATGTAAAAATATTTTTACTTCTAACCATGATTTAATGATTACGTAAGTTCTATCTTGAGGGCTGACCAAACTGGCGCGCATACGTACTTATATCTGACCGGGCTCAAAATTACATTGTTATAAAAACCGTCTGGTGCTTGATCCTGATTGGGTGATGTCTTATCATGCTTACAATTTAATTTTGTTCACTTCAAATCATGATGCAAGTAAGTAACTATTTTTAATCAATCGACTCTCTGATAAATGAAAGTGCTTGTCAAAAAAATACTTTCGGTCAACATGTCTTTATATCTTTTGATTGTACAGGTGGATAGATTGCTGAAACCAGAATCGAGCATTCGTATTCCGAGACGACTTCCGAGACCCCCTAAATTGCTCATCTTCAGAACGAGTACTGAAGAGGAGACCACCACAGAAGATTACACATCAGCAGATGAAAGGTATTTTACAATGCAGTTTCAAATAAAATACAGTAAAATAAAATTAAAATAAGCATCTTAGAAACTACGTTTTTCAATGTTGACTTAAAAAGACACTTTCGAAAGACCTGGGAGAAATTTTCGATAGTGATAAAAGTTGATTACAGAAATGGCGAGCCCTCCTACATACCTTTTTTTACCCTTTTTACCTTTTTAGCTAGCTTGAAAAACGTAGTTTTTAAAATTTTGCTTTTATTTTATTATTTTTCTTCTTTTTAGTTTTCTGCCTGTTAATTTTCTCAAGTAAGGTGCTGTTTTTTTAACCATGTCTTTGCACAATGAATTAATCCAACTTGGTACCGCTCTTTCGTTACTACAGATCCGAACGAATATTTGGATCAAAAGTTGACATTTCATCTTGCAATGACGTTTAACGTAACTGATTTTTTTTTCTTCAGCACTACAACAAGTGATACGTCAAATGACGTTGAAAGTGCTTCAGACAACAGCCTGTCTGTTGTGTGGCCATTGCGAGCTCGACCCGCCAAGAGATTTCGTATTCCCACTCCCACAACCCCCACGCCTCAATTGCTTCTGAAACTCCGTCAGCCAAAGCCCACGAGGCCTGCCATATACAGTTTGGACGGATTTGTGCCGAAGCCATCCATACAGAGGATAGTCTCCACAGAACCTCCTTTAAATTTCAAGAAAACTGATCTTCAACTTCTGTCCAGTATACCCAGAAGACGAAAGGTAAATTTCTTTTTACGGGAATCTTTCTTTTTTAACCACTTATGAATTATTAAAAACAATGGAGAACAACAGGAATTTATAACTAAGCGTTATCTTCATGTTTAACTTCCGATCTATACTCTATTATACGAAGAAGAGAGCGTATTGGCATATAGGTAAATGGAGTCCTAGCTCCCAGCGTGATCCTACATCAACAACGTCAAATTTCCTTTAAGGAAACTGATGAAAGAATTATAAATGTTGTTTCTTGCAGACGATTTTTTCTACAGCGAAACAAAAGTAAAAATTCTTTATCTCGCACTTGATTTGTAAAGGGCATGTCAGCATAAGACGGACCATTTTTAGTGGTCCAATCAAATCCAACGCTCTTGCAACGTCATATAACTGTTTTTTTTTGTTTTTTTTTTTCAAGAACAAATTTTTTCCTTATTTATCAAAATGTGTCGCCAAGTCTAGGATTCCAGTTTGACTACAAAACCATAATCTTTCTTTAATAGTTCTATGATATATATCGTAAAAGATAGCACACATTAGATTTCTGCCTCACGTGTTTAGCTTTTAAAATCTTTTATATCATTTTTGAAAGCATATTTATATCATTTGATAACGACATAAAGCGGAGCTATATGCAGTAGCGGATGATTACTTGAATCCTATACCGCATATGGTGTTTTCTTAACTTGTAACGCAGTATAGTAATACACATGGTTAAAAGAGGTTTTTTTTCTCTCTCTCTCTTCTCTTATAGTCAATTTACTTAGTAGTGTAGTGAGCTACTTTTTAAAACGAAATAGTGTAGTGAGTAGTGCGATAAAAAAAAACAATAGTTTGTAGCGATTCCTGGCAACTACTTTTAACGTTAGTTTAGTAACCAAAACATAGTTCTAATGCAACTAGTTTTTCGAATACGATTGATACAAATTTTTGCGGATCTGCTTATGGGCTCATTGAAAAAATAGCCATTATGAATGATAGCTAATTTATGATACCTTTCAATGCGAATGCACTCTTGAAGCGTTGATGCTCGTTGAATGGAAGGAAACCTATTTTCTCTGTAGTTTTTCTTCTTAATTTTTTAGAGGAAATAAAAGAGCAACAAACACTTGGACTATTAAGAATTAAACTTAAATTAAAAGAAAACTTGAACCCATTAAGAATGAGTCTCAGAAAGTGAAGATCTGAGCAATAAATCAAAAGTTATTTTAGATAATCTTTTTCTTTTTCACTGAACTCTTATGAAATATTATTATTATTTCAGTGAAATAGAACATATTTTCTCTGGAACCTATTTTTGATGCACTTCATTTCTTAGCGGAAATATAAAAACAATGAACAAAATTACAAATATTTGATAAGTTCCTAACAATTCTGAAATTAAATATTCACTGTCGAGAAAGGCATCATACATTTAAAGAGCAAATTCCCAAGAAAAAATGGTTAAAAACTGAATCGTGTGAATATGAATAATATTTTTTAATAGTTCCTCGCGTTTAAAGAAGACAGTTTTTTATTCAAAACCTTTTTGAATGTGGGTGTGGATCAAGTTCGCCAGTAAAGTTCCCACACTAAAAGTAACGAGGTATTGACTATATTTCAGAAGAAGTTTGTAAGTTGACTACAAAAATGGCTGCTACGTCTTTCGAAGAGCAGCTTTAAAAAATCTTATGCCAAATGCCTGACTGGATGTTCACGGAAATAACGCTGAAAAATATATTTGTATGTACATAACGCTCAATAACATTTTTTTTTTTCCTTTCAGTCTTGTCTTTTTTCTATGATCATTCCGGTACTATGAATTCACCACCTTCAGAATCGATTCTGATATTAGTAGGGGACATGGGGCTAAAGTGGACATCTTGAATAACTTTTTTATTTCTTGGTCAAATCTCCTCTGTGAGGTATCGTAAATTGGCAACACTTCTGCAGTTCACGCTGCGAATACTTTAATTGAAATCTGCAAAAGAAGGTTTGTTGGGGACAAAAATAGATTTCGAATTTTTTTTATCAACTTATTTCATTTTCAAAATTTAAATAAAGGTGATATAAATCCGTTATAAAGGATACTGCTTTTTAACTATTTTAATGTTAACTTTTGCTCTGTATAGTTTCAATCATTATCAATTGTTGATCAGCATAAGCAAACATATGTCTTGGAGAGGCTATAGTGTAGGTGGTGGATTTTTTTTCAATCAAAAGTTAGCAGGTTCAGTTTGTTTTTTTACATCGCAATGATATCAGATCGATACAATTCAATTGAAACTTTTTGACAACACTTCTCAATGAGAATAAACAATTTCGGGCTAGTCAAATTTTATTAAAAAATAAATAAATAAAATTAATAAAAAACAGTGTTATGCTTTGTGTTGATAGAGTGGAAGTTGTTTTTAGATTTGGAGAGATTATGATATTCTCAATTCCTAAGAAAACAAAAAGATGGATATTGTTCTTCTAATTATAAATCTTTCATTTTTCCAAAAAAGAAAAAAAAATGGTCAAATGGAAGAAATGGTTATAAACTTCTATCTCTAGTGACTAATAGAGCAAACAGGAGTTCATCTCCATACATATTTCAAGTTGTCATTTCGCTTTTTTCTTTCTTTTTTTTTTTGATAAAGTTTAAAAAAAAAATTTAAAATTGTGCATTAAATAAACCGAATTTAATAATGATTTTCAAATGTTTTGTTTCGTGCTCAAAATGTTTTCTTAGTAAAGTGAAATGCTCCATTACACTTTAATTAATATTTATTCTTCAATAAGGTTTAGGTTGAAACATTTTAGCTTTTCTAAGTTGTAATAAATGATAAGTTTGTTCACTTAGTGGTGATAAAAGCAACCTATTATGGAATAACATTTCAAGTTCAGACTTAAATCAGAATACAGGTTAAAATTATTGTTATAAATGCTGCACGAGATAAAAATTATACTTTATAAGGTCTTTTGACACATTTCCTCGCTATCTAACCTTATTTTTAAATAGTGTCCTTATCTTTGTAAATTATATTATAGTTGCTCTTATATGCGTTATTACGCAAGAAATAGTTCAACGAATGTGAAAAACATTGTTTGTTTAATGTATAATCCTAAGTTTGACAGATATGTTTGATTTTATTTTGTTCTGAGTAATATCTAAATTTTAATACCACAATTTATCGTCTGAAAATATTGATTCTTCTTGATACATCATGATATTTTTTTTTAAATTATACTTCTCTACATTTATTTCACAATACCCCAAATGAAATGTATCAATTCTCTCGATGATATCATATACGTTGATTATCTTTATTGATTATGATCACGATAGTATCGTCATCGATAAGACTCGTGACACTACCGCATTAGATATTTACCGTTTTCGATAACTATCATGTTTGCAATATGTATCGTAAGGAGTAAAAGTCACGATATATCGTTTTTTTTTTAATATCCTTAATACGGTGCTTAAAATATTAACATATTCCAATATATCGGTCAGCTATATAAGTATAATCTTTTTAATTCCAGATGAACCGCTATAGTAAAGAAGATGATGACAATGAATATGAGTATGTAGGCCGGAGGAAAAAACAGGTGAGCCGTTACACGGCCTTTGCAAGGAGAGGCGTCCCTGGAGAAGACTACCCTGTCTACAATTACATTCCCCAGACAGATTTCACGTGTGGGCCGCAGCCAGGCCTCTATGCTGACCCCTTCACCGACTGCCAAGTACGAAATCTTTTTTTATAGTTCATTAAGATCAAGAACATATTAAGTATAATCTTTTAAAGAATCTGAAAACGAAATGTACAAGTTTTCAGAATATGAAGGAAAAAAAATTTGTTTTTGGTGATGTAACCTTGTATTGCAAAATTGTATTGTCTTTTTTTAATTATTTTCTAAAATGAATTGTTTTTAAAATCGTGAAAAACTCGCAAAAGGGGGATCTTTAGCAATAAACTTCTAACTGAAGCACAATAGCAAATGTTGCATAAATTTACAGCAAATTGCTTAGTAGCATTACAGGTACCGTAGTTTCATCATTCTTGCTTGTTTTATTGTAGAAAAATTGCTACAATGCTTACAACGCCGTCGAAAAAACTTTTTCTTCCCTTTCATTTCCAAAAGACGAAAAGATTTTTTCATGGTGTTTACAGGATTTTGCAAAGTAGTGGCTTCCCAGGCCGATCAGTGCTCCCTAATACTCTATAGCGTGGAGGTAGCAGGTTCGAATCCTTCCGTAACACTGAATGTATTTTCGTTCGGTCTTTCTTTGAATTGTGCTATCTGTTCTTCAACTTGACAAGCTATATATGAGGACACTGCATATGTATGTGTATCCATAAAAAATAAATACATTTGCATTGAAGAGTGTGAAGATCTACTAAGGCTTTCTCATTAACGCTGCAGGGTTTTTTGTTTTATATTTACTAAAAGTAGCTTTGTGAACTTACTAGATGCCTCTTGCCTGTAATGCTACTAACAGTTTCTTGGTAGAATTACTAAAGAGGTCTGTGTGTTCTTTACTAAGCTCAATTCTGCAATACTATCTAAAAAGATGGAAACCGCGTTAATTGCTAGAAAAAGTCATGAAAGCCCAGTTTCTTAAAGATTTTCTAGCAATGCAAGCAGTTTTTTAATTTTTATTTTTAAGAGCTTAAACATTATTTTTTAAAGATTCATCCCCGAAATATTTTGCCAAATTTAATTACTATTCGTTTTTGCCCTTTCATTTTCTAGATCATTATAAGCCTTAAACACAGTATTTGAAAAAAAATCATTCAGCTTCAAAAGCGCAGTAGAGTCAAAAACTTAGACACTAAAATGACAGATTTTACGTGTTTCAAAAAAATAAAAAACTCAGGTTACGTTTAAAGGAGAAAAACAAAAGAATAAACTTTCTATAACTCAGAGTTCAAACCAAAAAAAATTTGGAGCTGTGATTATCTCTCAGGTAATTCATTGTAAAGCACTGAAGGTAGTAACTTCGCCTGAGAAGTAAATGCAGTCACTCACAACTCACTGCTGAGGGAATACCTTTCCTTTCCCAGAAATATTTAAGTAACACAAACAAAATGTGGAAGATAATTAACTGTTTTAAGTCTAAGTAAATGACCGATGCCAATTAAAAAAAACTACAATTAGCTACTGATGACATTGTCTGTAAATAACAAAAATCACTGCATCTTAAATAGCATTTAGTTCTTAATTGCTGAATCTGTAAAAAACGCTTAGTTTTGAAGTTTTATTTTATTTTATAACCGTCGTTAACTCAATTTTGAGTTCACAACAATCAATGTTCAACTCCGTTGTCTTGTAATTTTGAACCCAATCCAGAAAAAAAGGGGGATCAAATATTGGAAGAAATTTACCTTCGAGGTGGACTTTTTGATCGAACTCACCCATATTTGCGTTACTCGAAGAAGTAAATCATGAAAAACTCCCACTGCTAGCCTAACAGCAAGGGTACTCTAACCCATGATCCATCTACCTCTGAGGATATTTTAAGTAAGCACTGTAGTCGATGTGAGCCGAGTGCGGAATTTGCATCTCCCAGTCATCGCTGGGCTTCGAACACGATTCATCTCATTGGAAAACGAGCGCTCTATCTCCTGAGCCACCACGGCTCTTAATTTTTAAATTGTAATTACGGATTGTCTGTTTATTCCATATAATTGCTATTTTGTTTTGTGCAGTACTGGTTTTATATTTTGCAGGCATGGCACATGTGTCCAGGCGGTAATCTTTCTCCGCGCCACAGCTTCTTATGCCCGAATGGCACTATCTTCAATCAGAAGAAGAGAATCTGTGATTGGTGGTACAATGTGGACTGTAGAAAGCGTAAGGTCAGATCTCAGAACAGTCTGGGTGAATCCAGCTCATAGTTGGCTTCTTTTTTTGTTTCACTTTCTGATATGCCAAATACCAAGAGTTTAGAACTTTGCATATTTGAATTGTTTTATTTTACATATTTTATCACTTATTTGCAAACAATGTAAAATATAGTGTTGTGTTTGTTATTGTCAGAAACTATGCACATGTGTGTGTGTGAAAACTCGCTTCATAAGCTGTATTACGAAGTACAAACTTGTACTTGTTTGTTAGGTCATTCAGTCTGAAATGCCTCTTTTTTTTCTTCTTTTTTCTTAATTGACTTTTTCGGGAAAATGGTAATCACTGACCCAAGTAAATAAATTTTAATATCCTTTTCAAAAACCAATGCAAACAAAATATAGACCTCAGGAATCATATTTAATCCAAACCCAAAGACATTATCAAAATGAGACGGATCATTATCGAGTAAAATAAAAAAATCAATATCAAACGTACCTTTTAATACCTTTTAAGAAAAAATTCAATCTGCTGGTTAAACAACCTCCATCAACTTGTAACGTATATCTAAACAAAAAGAAAAAAGAAGAAAAAATAATATTTAATAACTTTTGTTCTAATGATTTTGTTTTAACTGACTAATTGTCAATCTTAGTAGTTTGAAGAATTTAACCCTCAGATATGCTAATTGATGAGGGCTAATATAATAATAGTGCTATTAATAAGTAAAGAAATAAAACACAAAAATAAACTTCCCCTGAATACTGTTATAAAAATTTACAAGGTAATAGTAGTTGCAACTTCATCCACAAGCGTTATTTTTCTAATGTTGTTTCAATATCTTCTTTAGTAAAGTGGTTTTCAGGAAATCTAATCACCGTTAAGTAAAGTCTACAAAAAATTTTTTTTGAAAGATAGTGTAGTTTCAATAAAAATAAAGACTTAAAATGTGCTATTAAAACATTATTTAGTGTATTAAAGTAGAATTAATTATCACAAAAGTTAAGCTAAGGAAATATCCAATCACATTTTTAAATAAAAAAGCTGGGAAAAAAATCTGTTTGAAGCTGTAAGAGTAAAAACAATAGCAAATTTAAATTAGGGAAAGCGCTAAACAGCTCCCCAAGAAATTCGTCATCAAATAAATTAAAAAAATTCTGTAATTAAATTGATATAGACCAAGAGAGAAACAGGAATGCAAAACAGGAGTTTCTTTAAATAACTGATTAACGAAGTGTAATTCATGTCTCGAAGTCCCATTTAGAAAGAATTAATATCATTTGCTGAAAGAAAGCAAAAAAACAAAGAGAAAAAAAATCATACCAAGGAAAAAGAATATTACATTTTAAAAAAACTTTAAATCGAAATAGAAATAAATAGAAAATAAACAAATAATATAATATTTTTATGTATTTTTCGTTTAAACTAAATTGAATTTCTATAAATTGAAACATTAATATGCAAATATTTAAAAATACACTTATATTAACTTTTCATTGTGGTCAATTTTTTCTGATTTTCAGATTATCTGTAGTTTTTATATTCCATACATATTTTTATTACCTCATATATTCTTTTAAAAAAAATTGAAATGACAGGCATATCTTTCTCAAAGACCTAACAACAAAAACGGAGAGAGAAAAAACTTTTGTAACACGAAAATTTTGATTTGGTTTTAATTTCTCTAAATGTTGTATATTCTATGAAAACTATTATTTATTTAAAAATTTATGGCTTTATTTTTGTTATCAATCGTCGAACAATTAAATAATTGACTTGACTTTAGAGGCAAATTCTACTCATTCACTTCTGAGACCCCCAATAGATTGAAAAGTAAGAATTTTTATTTTTATTTTGTTTCTATTAAAAAGTGGATTGTTGATGTAAAAATATAATTACATTTACCGAAGTTTTAAATGACAATGAAAAAATATATTCAACAGTTTTATGGACAGTTTTATGGCCTATAAATATTTCATTATTGGAGTCTAGGGGATTTGGTTTCACTATCAAAATGAGAACATTATAAAAATATTCTGCAATATGACAAAATGCAAAAAATTGAATTTTATCATTTCTTATTTAACAATCAAAAAAGGAAAAAGTTACTAATTTTTTTTAAATATTGTATCGTATTTATGAGTAATAATATGCATTGCACTAAATGTGTTAAGTACATATTTTAAAACCAGGGCTTCCCAAACATTTTTCCATTTGACGTCACTTTAATAATATTTTACATATTTAAGCTATTTGTCTGTTTTAAAAGAAACACGGTCATTTCCTTGGAATGTATAATTTAAAATTGAAACTTTTCTTAGGGCGCTTAAACTGTGTCTTTTTCATTTAAATTGGTGAAAGAACTACGAAAAACGGCCTTGCTTTTAGAGTAAAGTTCTGGAGAGTTGTTTCAAATGAAGCGGGTATTTTCTTCTGTTATCTACCACTTTAGCTTAAAGCAAATATTCGACAATCTTTTTTAAAAAAATTTGAAAATTACAAACAACGTTACTGCAGTAAAACATAGAATTTTCTTAAGACAACATACCGCTCGGCAAACTGTATCGAGTTTAAGCAATTAAAGTTACACTGCAGTAGCTAAAACTGAAATTGCTAGAAATTTATTATAAAAATACTACCATTATTCAAAATGACACCATAAAAATAACAAGAGGATAATTAAAGTATAAATATAGATTTTTAAATAGTAAATTTTGGTTGATATAGATTTTTAAATATTATATTTTGATCGATAGAAGCGTCTTCTTACTCATCGATGATCGCTTCATAACAAAATTATCTTAAACTCATTTTATTATTTTAAAACAATGACTTTTCTTTTCAAAATGATACTAAACACTATTGCGTTCATATGATGCCATCAAACTTCTTTTTTCCTTCAAAATGATACAAAATGCTATTAAGTCAAAATGGTGAACGTCTTGAAAAAATTATTTTTCCATTCAAAAGTATACTATTGTGATCAAAGGGTGAATACCAGTAAATATTTTTTTTTCTAGATGAGACTTAATTTATTATTTGTTATTTCTATTTATGCGGTAATAAACCTAAAAAAATATTAACTTTTTTTCTTTCGTCCATATCCTACCCATGAAAACTTTAAGTGTATATACTTTTAATTTATTGGATGATGCAATCTTGGTGAATTATTGCCAATCTCGAATTATTAACTTTTCATTACCTCAATAAAATTGAAACGTTGTAATTTCTTCGAACACACTATTGTTGTTATCGTTTGTTATTTTATTAAATATTTTTATGTTGATTATTGGTGTAACATTTGTACATATTTTGGTTGTGATGTTTTTTTATGTGCTTCCATGTTTTAAGAATATTTTCAATAAATCCTTTTACCTTTTCAATGAGTTTTTAATGTGTGATGGATGCTTTGAAGTAGCTTTAAGTATACTCATTATGCTGTGTTTTCGACTTATGCTCTTAAATTTTCTAAGGCCAAAAGTAATCGAGATAAATATAGCGTCTATGTAAGTTAAAGGTGGTGTAAGCTTCCTAAGATCACTCTAATAGCCGCCTACAAAAAAAAATCGGTGCCAAAGAAATTAACTTGTAAATGGTCGGAAATACCGGCGAAAAGTTAAATTGGATACCAGATCTTGTTAACAATAGGAAATGGCAGAAAGAAAGTTGACTATGATGCCACTGTTGAATGAAAGTTAACTATGAATGGAAAGAGATGCCAGATAAAAGTCAACTACCAAGCTATACTTATTATTTTGTAAATTGTTAGAGATACCAGAGAAAAACTATAAAATTAGACTTATTATCATGTAAAATATGGAGGATATAAGAGGAAAGTTAAATACGATGTTAGACTATTATTATTATCTTGTAAACGGTAAGAAATTCCACAGAAAAGTATAATAATACAAAGGCGTTACATTATTTTTATTTTTTTAAACTGTTCGAGATACCAGAGAAAAGTTAATGACAGGGACCATGGAGTAAGAGGGAAAAGGGGGCCCCTGATATTTTATCGATGAAGTCCTTCTGAAATTACAGTCCCTTCTGAAATTGCAATTTTTCAATAAATATTTCTTGTATATAAAAATGGGTTATATTTTTGTCTTAATTATATTTTTTAAAAATAAAAAAATAACTATTTCAAGAGAGCTTCAATATTTCCTTGGCGGGAACCATACCTTGCTCACAGGGCTAAAGTGAATAGAAGGGCTGGTTCACTCCTTTGAAGAAACCCCCTCCTCGCCAAACCTCCGATTTTCGCCTGTGACGACGGTGGCGCAAAGCTTGAGGTCTTACTTCAAGAACGAAGCGTTCGGTCTAACTAACTTCAACTAATATTGGAGCATTCATTTTTGTGACATCTTCCAACACATTCTTTGTCTCCTATAATGATTTTCTCAGTTTTGTGAAGAGAATTACAAAAATTTAAAATTATTTATGAAATGCCAGTTTGTGCGATTGCTACTTACAAAATTTCGGATAGAAACACAAAAGGAAAAATATAATTTTCCACGTGTTCCCTAAAGTAAATGAAAAACTATGTAAGGAATGGCTTCAACATTGCAAACGAAATGATCCAGTTAATATTAAATATGAACGAATATGCAGTAAGCATTTCTTAAAACAAAATTATGAAGATGATATGAGAAATAGTTTGCTTGGATTTCCGATTAGAATGATTTTAAAATTGCTTTAACTCTACCAAGTGCTCTCTTATGTAAGGGAGGATTAATTGTTCCTTCAGTGGAAGTGTGTCAGGAATTTGAGAACATTTTTCAAAGTGTGCATGGGACAGAATATCAAAAAGTGTCATCAACGAACTTATAAATGAATTAGAGGGACGATATCCCGCAGTGAATAAAACAGCAATACGCTTATTTTGCATTTCAGAACTTTTACAAGAATTCGCCATCTAAATTGAAACCGCCCAGCTACTTCAAAAAGAAAGACAGACGAAAAAATCAAAAGATGAATAAGTCAAAGAAAATAAAAACTTAAATGAAAAGTATAGATAATTAATAGTTAAAATTCTCCTAATTTCATAACGTAGCTTTCAATGTAGTTATTCCAAATATTTATTTTTTTAATTATAATTATTATAATTATTTTTTTAATATTGTATCCGCACGGATTTGTAGCGCCACCTAGTATAACTTGTAACACAGAGAGAGAAAGAGTGTGTGTGGAAGGAGAGCTGTAACGAGCTACAAAAAAGCTCTCTTCCAAATAATAATAAATAAATATTGTGAATTTACAGTCCGCTTATTTTCTGTTTATTGAGCGAGTTCATATTTACCTGAGCGTCGACAAATATAATTACATTCTTTTATTTTTTTAATATAATTATATTCTTATATTGCTTATAGATATTCAAATTTAAATGAATATAATATATATATTATATTCTCTTAAATTTAAATATCTATAAGCAATTGCAAAATTTCCAATATTTTAATGAACCTAAATTATTATTTTGTTAGAATAATTAGCTTTTAATGTTGTTTCCTAATGATTAAGCATAAACAAATTGCCATAACAGCATATTTTAAAATCAGGATTCCAAATTTGACCCAAATTTGCAAATTATTGTTATCGAACAATATGTAGCTAAAAAAGTGCCGATATGTGCATTAATTTTTTTTTTAATAATAAAAGTTAAAACTGAAAATTTTAAAACAAAGTATTTATAGCGCCATTTACGACAACTAGCAAAATATTTTTAGTAGTTTAAAATGATATTTAATTCAATATTTTGGCCAAGAAAATTCTTTTGAAAGGAATACTTTTCTATACTTTTGAAAGGAAATAATATGTTAATTGCATAAAGTTTGAAAGCTAATATCAAGTAAAAGTCGAACTTATTTTTACATAGAGAATGATACAAAGTTTTCATAATATCTTTGCTTGCGATCTCAGAGATCTGTGTGCAGCGTGACGTTATGAGGAGGGAAATCGTAGCTTCAGCTCTAAGAGCGGAATGAACTACTAGCCCTTCTTTCTTCTCTTTAGCCCTACTCGTAATTTCAAATATCATGGGGAAAAAACAGTTAAGAGTGAGGATAGAAAAGATCTTTGGTGTGAGGATAGAAACGGGGAATTTCATTCGAGATCGCAAAGCTCGAATGCGCCATCTGGGGAGAAGACCGGTTCCATGTCTGGACTCTTCCCTCTCCTCCTCTTCTCAGTTGCATAGGAATGCACTGCGATATTTTCCCCTTTCTTAATATTTCTCGTATTTAATTTAACTGTCAAGAAGAAAATTTCAAAATTCCCACAATGCTTTCTATTAGAATTATGTTTAATGTAATTTTCATTTCAATATAGTTTCATAACTTTAAAGATTTTGAATTATTTGAAAATCAAGACAGAAATTAAGTTAGTTCCCTCTCTTATGACTCTCCAATGCTAATGGTGAAAATTTGAGAAGTGTTGCCGCCATAAGTAGATAGTTCTGCTCTACATCACCTGTAGCCCATTTCGATTACTAATCACAGAAGAGTTCGAGCTCAATTTCGAGGGTTCAAACCTGACCGAGTGTGAAGATTTTATATCCAAGCCCATTACAGACTAGACATACCGCAGGTAAAAGCCTAATTTTATGGTCTCGCCACTCGGACTAAGATGTCTAAACAAGAAAATTAGTCATTAAAATCTTTTTTATAACTACCTGTCAAACAAAAGAACGAAGAGAAAAACTAAGCCGTTTAGAACTCCAAGATGACTCAAACAAAAATTGAAAAGAACGATCAATATCTTAAACTAAATTTAAAAAATTTACTAGTCTTAGCCTCACAAAGCAAAAACATCGAACAGAAGTTGCAGATAGCTGGAATTTTTTTTACCACATGAATATTACATTTTTTATTCTTAATAACTATACCAAAAGTTTGTTTTGAAGTTTATGAAAATTTTATCATGAGTCCGAGGATGCTCCTAGTCTTTGAATTATCCATGGAATCCTCTGAAAAGTTGGACTTCTGCCTGTTGGTCTGCATATTATTTCTCTCCTACCACCCATCAGAACTGATTGAGGCTTTCCCCGATTCATCACCTGTTGACACGCCCTCTGGAGACTCTCCCGTCTCTCATATGCGAATTTTAACAAATAGAATATAAATTACGAGTGTATTGCAAAGCTTTATTTTTCACTAACAAGGCACTTTTGATTCAAGCTGTTTGAAGTATAAACTACTTTCTATTCCTTACTGAAGGTATGCAAATACAATATAAAATGTAATAAACAATATTACAAAATGGTATATACGTACGCATTATTTTTATCGTGTTTGAAATAACATAATAGTAAATTAATGATAAAGGTACAAATTTCCTTTACTTAATATCTAAATTTTAGTTAAAGAACATTTACATTATCGTAAAAAAATTCAGAAAAGAATTTTGTTCGATGTTTTCCCTTGTAATGCCCTGTATATTTTTTGCGAAAACAAGTTATGTAAGTGCATGGTGTAGTTTTTTATGACTTATTCATCAATATCTGCAACCTGATTCCGATCTTCTACTCAATTTTTTGCAAGCAAGCTCTATCTCTAGATTGTGAGTATTAATATCTTCCTTGAGTTTAAGAAATTTGTTTCTGTATTTAATAGCTGATGTGCCAACGCAAATGTATTTTTTTTCTGCAATATGAAAAATTATTGTCAAATTTTGAAATATTAAATGCTTTTCTTGTTTCACCTCCTAAAAAAGTGTCTATGAATTTTGGTTTTGTTTCAAGTTTTTTCGTTAGTTAAAATTTCAGATACTGAAAAAACTGAAGTTACGTAAGTATTTCTTTTTTAATTTCAGTGAGAGAAGAAGGGGAGGAAAATTTATGGAAGTAAGTAAATTGATTATTTTTAGATTATTTCCTTTTCTTATTATAATTATTACAAAAAATGACACGTTGAAAATTCAAACATTAAATTAATTTTAATCTTAAATAAATCTTTAAATAAAACTACAGTTTTATTTTATTTTTAAAAAAATGACATGGTGACAGGAATGAAATGTAGTATAAACAAATAATGACAAATAGTTATATTTTAAGAAAGAAAGAACAAAAAACGATCCAGGAAAGGACCATAAGACCCAGTGAATGCTAAGAAAAATGAGCCAACACCTTTATGCAGCCACCACCTGAATGCACAATGCCTTCCTGACAACTTGGGCCCATGGCTACGTGGGATTTGCGCCACACTCCAACTCTCCCATCAGAACTGCTGTTGACTAGCTGAAATCATGACTAATTTAACCAAAATACAGTCTACCTGTGATCTAGGTCCCGCAGTGGACTGATCGTTAAGACACGGTTCCCAGCAGATCACCGAAGTCAAGCATCACTGGCTGCGGTCAGTGTACGGGTGGTTGACCAATTGGATCAGTCTGCGTAGGGACCAAGGATGTGCGGTATTGGTCCTCGTTAAACTGTGCTACCGTAAAGTGCTCGACTTCGCGAGCAGGTCGTTGGGCTACCGAAGCGGGGGTGCCATCCCCTCCGCAGAGGATCAAAATTGTGATGGCATGTCTTCGGATCATCCTCCGGGATGATTCCCAGACCGTCGCCAATAGCCTATTGTGCAGCTCTAGTGCAACGTAAATTAACAACAACAGCCTGTGATCTAGGGTTTAACCCATATGCATTCAGAACCCGAGAGGGGCGCTGGACGAGGTGTCGTGCTCTTAGTAAAAGCACTCTAGTCGATCTTCTGCCGGCATATCCTTTATTTCGCCACATTGTTTAAACGGACACATGCATTTCACGAACCACATGGATGCTTGCTGTTATTTCAAGTAATTTTATTTATCTGCTAGCACTAAGGTGACCTGGCGTTCTTTAATATTCAGAACAGTCCTCGAATTTCACTGATTGTCCTCAAAAATTTCTAAACTCTTTGAAATCAGAAAATGCTCCAAAATTTGAACATGTGTCCTCAAATTTCTCCGAAAATATTGCTGTGAATACGAAAAAAATCCAAAATGCTTACATTTTGTCTTACAAAGACAATAAACAAAAAGTGATGTTTCAAAACTGCTCAGTGATGAAATCAAAGTTGATGAAGATAGTTCTGCACATGGTACTAGCTATCAATTTTTAAAAAAAATCTTTGTGGCACACAGAAATCAATATTTTTCGTAAATGTGTTGAATTGTCCAATGCTCTCACATCGTAAAATATGTCAAGGATGCTCCACTGATTTGTCCTCAAATCATACTTTATAAAGCTAGCCACCTTTCGACGCACGCGTCAGCAGTCTCGGTCATTAAGTGCTGGCGGTCGGCCACTACGTTGTCCATCCATAGTGAGAGGTTATATTGGAAATGAGGTTATCTTGGCACACTCTAGGGATCTAGACTAGCAATGCTCGATTACGCTATCTGGATAAAATCCATCTCCCCCTTTTCTCTCAGTTGCATAGCAATTTAATACGATATTTTCCCCTTTCTTACTATTTTTCGTATTAATTTTGTCAAAAAAAATTTTTTATCTGCAAGATGCTTTCTTTTAAAACTATGTTCAATGTAGTTTTTAGTTCCATATATACAGCTTCCTAACTTAAAAATCTTTTAATCTTATTGAAAATCAAGTTCAAGACAGAGACAACCATGGATAGAGGGTTCTACTCTACGTCACCTGTAGCAAATTTCGTTCACCACAAGATCAGTTAAACGCAAAAAACTCGCCTTTGGATGGTTGACTGAACATTAACAATAACAAGATTCCTAAGACTGGCAGAAATTTAGAATACTTACGGTTGCATACCTTCGCTTATGTTATGCTTAAGTGGAGATGTGTGATCAGGCCAATATTCTAGGAAGTTTTAATGTGTGATTTGTGTTTAAATGTACTCGTAATTTTACCATTCATAAGAATTCTCCATAATTTATAAATTCCAACGTGTCGTGAGCCTAAAACAAATTTAACCAAATTAATATCACACAACATAAGTAAAGTGTAAGGTTTGCCATGTTTTGAGCTTTATCCCTTATTGGCTATAAAAGAGTAAAGTATTAATGATTGTTATTTTTTAAAAAGTATCATAGCATGCTAGCGGAGTCTTCCAAATTCATATGTTGTTTGATTCGTTGGAATTTAAACTAAAACAACGCGTTTTATTGTAAACTATACACGTATAATAAAATTGAATATCGTGCTTTTTCAAGATTAGGCTTAAAAATCAATCGAAAATGGTAACCCGGAAGTCTTAAGAAGAATTTTAACCCCTATCGCTCTCTGTGCTTCGTTTTACACAATTAACCATCCATGCGAGATTTGTAGAAAATATTTACCCTCTAAAAACTCGCCTGTAGATATTTGGCTGAACGTGGACATAAACAAGCTTTCTAAAACCAGAAGAAATTCTGAAAACTTCCGGTGCATCTTTCCGCTTAAGTTATGCTTACGAGGCGATGTGTGAACAAACTTAATATTCAAGAAAGTTTTGTTATTGTGATTTGTGTTCAAATTTGAGGGTAATTTTACCATTTGTAAGCGTTTTCTGTAATTTATAAATTCTAGCAGTTCGTGAGCCTAAAACGAATTTAACAAAATTAATAGCACCTCATAAATAAGGTGTATTGTTTGCCATGTTTTCAGTGTTATCCCTTATTTGCTGTATTGCTATAAAATATCTCTGTTTGTTAAATTTTGGGTAGCATCATAGCATGTTTGCTGAGTCTTCCCAATTTATTTGTTATTTTTTTCGTTGAAAGAAAATTTCTCCCAGAAGTCTTATGACGAATTTTGATCACTAGCGTCATCTGTGTCATCTTTGCATGGTCAACCATTCATATATCATTTCTTTAGAAAATGGCAACGTTCTTTTGGGCATCACTTTCAATTTTTTGATGTTTTCAGAAGCCGAAATTATTTTTTCATACGTGTGTGATTTGTGAATCGCTGTGTGGTGAACTGCATATCTCGATATTATTCGAAGTCATTAAGCATGTTTATTAAATTCATGGGTTAAACATATATTAAAAATGTTAAAAACATTTCGTATTCTGTTATCACCTCATCGGAAGGCTTAAGAAATAACTATTAATACCGAGTGTTGGCGTATTTTAGGTAAACATTAGTTACATTGTATCTTTAAAAGTGGCCGTAAAGAGAGTAAATGACGCTATCTACTTTATAGACTACAAATATCTCGATTCCTTTGATTGTTTAATGAAGAATGGTTGGAACTTAAACTCAAAATATGTCACGTGTTGATTACATATATATTTCGATTTGTTTACCGCTTGAAAGTTTATACCATCACCACACTAAATTAATTACTTAATGATACTTTGGGGAAATTTCCATATCGTGATCTGATGCAGAATAATCGCCAAGTACTTGAAAACAAAACATAAGGTGCCCAACTCAAGGCCACCCAAACCTCGAATTTTTTTTTTATTTATAAGAAGATAGAGAACTAAACTGGAATTTTTCACATTTCTCTGTAATTTTGAATGGTAAATAGCCTAGGAAATATTTAGTTGCACCAGAAACTTAAAAATTCCAATGCTGATTTTCCAATACCAAAAGTATTTTTTTTTTTTAATATGATAGGTATATATTATCAGTTAATATTTTAAAAAAATGAAAGAAAACTGTACTACCGGGAAAAAAAGGATAAATTTAATGTGTAGCAAGGGTTACCAAAACAAAATGTTCATCTGAAGTTAAAAATATTTTTTTAAATCTGAAATATCCATTTAGAAGTGCTGCTTACCAGTATTTTTACAATGGAAATGGAATCTAACCTATATCAACGTTGATATCTTAAGACAGATCAATAAAATTTTCTTATTAGAATGTTTCTTTGTTTTTTTTCTAAAAATTTTCAAAGTTTTATCAAATAGTTTTGATGTGGTAACAATGACATTAACTTTCTATAATATAGAGAGATTAAAAAAATTGCATAATCTTGTATGAAAAAAATCATAAATATAGTTTTTTTTTATTGCATGCAGTTTAAAATTTTTGAATATAATTTAAATGCATTTTGGACAATTTAGCAGAGTATTTTTGTCTAGGGTGACCTGGAGTAATTCCTGATGAATAAAAGCAGACATCTATTTTGTGAAAAATCTATTCAAAATAGAATTTTAATATTTACTGGAAGTTTGAAGCTATATGAGATGAGTCCTATACCAACTCTTATTTGAAAATCTAATTAGAATTTAAATTTTTAATGATCAGGAATTTCCCCTGGTCTTGATCATTTCTGGGGTAATTACTGATCACCAGTTTTTATTGTAAAGGGGCTGTTTGAAAATAATTATATAATGGTAATTAGCAAATACGACATCAAGATAAAAAAAAATATATACCAAAAAGATATGTTTAAGCAGCTAATGAAACGATTTATTTAAAAGCAAAAAAGAACGATTAACGCTTTAAATTTTCAAAAATCTTTGCATCCTGCCATACATTTTAGGCAATCAGCCAACTCATTCTCATGTTCTTCTGAAATATAAGAAAGTTCCCATATGGGTTACTTTTCCTGGATTTTTTAACTTTATTAAGGGAAAGTGTAAAGTTAAGTAAGGTATCTCGACTCAACACCTCTGGCAGCAGCTCTCACATTGAAATTTTCATTTTCAATCATTAAAAGAAATTCACTAATTTTGCTTTCTAGAAGCTTAGTATCCTTTTTAGGCTAATAATTTCTCACCATATTTATACTAAGCTAATTTATAAACTTAAAAATTATTCTAACAATGTACACACATAAAATTAAGATAGAAGCAAGATGACAAACCAAAAATGGTGTAAATCAGAATACAGTCTTGTATACAGTTAAAAACAAATTTTGTTAAAACAAAAATTCCACTTAATAAATATGAACTGTTATTTACGAAAAGACAATTAGCTATTTATGACCTATTTTATATACTATTTATAAGAAGAAAT
This sequence comes from Parasteatoda tepidariorum, assembly GCF_043381705.1. NCBI lineage: Eukaryota > Metazoa > Arthropoda > Arachnida > Araneae > Theridiidae > Parasteatoda > Parasteatoda tepidariorum. Next base: position 1,744,999 of record NC_092213.1, read on the forward strand.
TACAATGATCAGGAATTACCCCAGTGATCAATAATTACCCCATCTGTAGGGGACAACATTTGATATAGTTTCCTATAATCAATTATAAAGTGTACAGTTGATGTGAAACAATTAAACAAAAGCTTACACTACTTTTATATCAAAGAAAAAGAAAATAACTCAAAATATTTATTATTAAGAGAAGGAAGGGGATCTTTGCAGAAATGTGCACATTTTGAAACCCATCTTTGAAATGGAAAATACAGAAAGCAGTTTAAAAGATACTTATTTTGTTAGATTAAACAAAAAACTATTATTAAGTAAATGTAGTTATACTTTAGTAAAGTGTACAAGCATTCTTGTCCATGTCTCAAATTTAAAAAAAAATAATTTTTTTAAAATAAAACTTAGGTGATCATTATTTACCCCAGAAACAGAGTGATCCTGAATTACCCCGGGTCACCCTACTAGTTTTTCTTCATGTATTTTTTAAATAATTACCTAGAAAATATTATTGAATAGTCAGTCATTCTCCTTATTAATTGATTTTATCTATTTAAAAAAAATTGGTTTGACATTTTATGTAAAAAGGAAAATTTGACAAATATGTATACGCGAATGTGACTAATGTGTTTAGCTCATAGTTTCTATTGCCACCTAGTCATCTCTTAAAATATGTTCTGATACTTTGATTTAATAGTTCTTTCATTTTAAAAAAAATATTGCTTTTTTTACTAATCTCTAGCTTAATTGATTATTTCCGTGGTGAAAGTACAAAAAAATGCTTTTCTTTTTCTAAAAAGCTTTCTAATTTCTTCATTTAAATATTAATTTACAGTCTTCAATATGCATACTGCTTATTTAATTAATCTACTTGTTAAACTTCCTTTTGAGAAAATGTAATCCATTTAAAATATTATCATATTTAAGTTTTATTTACTTTTGAATAATGAATTTTCTATTGATATAATTTCAATTCTGTTCTTCTTTTCAGAAATATATTCTTCAGGATGACCTCAATTATCAAATTACTTCCTTTGTCTGGAGTTTATAGTGAAGATCCACATTGTTACTTGTTACAAGTGGACGAGTTCAAATTTTTGCTTGATTGTGGATGGGATGAAAATTTTAATATGACTCATATTAAGGAATTAAAAAAGTATGTAGTTTTATTAAATTGAATAATATGTCAAACTTTTAGATATAATAAAATTAGAACTTGGAGATGCATGAGAAAATAGCATTCATTGCCGATCCAATGTTTGCATTGCCATTTTTGGGGGGTATCGGAAAACATGATTAAAAGAAAACATTAAAAATTCTTCTACAGTAAGTTCCATTTTTTTTTAAAAACTAACATGTTTTTTTGTATTTTAAAACAGCAATGATTATTTCTAGATAATTAAAAATGTGGATGTCTTTTAAAAAAAGCAGTTAAAAAACAACAAACAGCTGAATTGATTATTTATAGGAAATAAACATCAGAGAATGCATAATTAAAGGAAAGTTCAATAACTGAGAGATTTGACGTTCATCGATGTGTGATTGGGAGAATTGCTCTTCACACGCTCTTGAAACCTTTGATCCACCATCCTGGACAATGCTCTTGTTAAAAACGTCAATACATCAGAGAACATCCAAAGTCGCACTAACAACACCGTCAGCAAACTCTGGGACCTCATTGGCTAATCGTGGTCCAAACTAAATCGTGGCCCAATAAGAGTTTAAAGAGCCGTTATTTTTCCGATTTCGGTCCTATATAGAACTGTCTGATTCACCCAGTATACAACTAATATTGGCCAATTTCAACAATGCCAAAATTATTTTCACATCAGCTCATCTAGATGCCTTTTAATTTTGTTTTATTCATGTGACTGCCAATTCTCTTGTTAATGACATTAGTTCCTCACCACCTCTGTATAGTATGTGGAAATGCCTTCTACCCTAATTTGTCCCTCTCAGTCTTGTTTATCTTATTCTGTTTTTTTAGGTTTATTTTAATTCATCTGTGACTACTGAGGATTTTCTAGTTTTGTCTTTGTGGGGAAAGTGGTTGTCGAAAATGTCAACCTTCATCTATGAAAAGATACCTCAACATAGAATCGAGTTTACCTGTCTTATATACTAGTGAATTGGAATTGTATTTTTGTAGTGGTAGGCACACTACAGCACTCCCCCACCAGAATTATATGCTGTTGTTGTTGACATATGCCTGTTTTAGGCAGAGGGGGTGCGATTGTTCTTGTTTTCCTGTGGCGCCATCTATGGCTAAGAATTCGACTTCTGCCGCACTATATGTCGCACCCGTTTGTAGGACAGACCCTTTCATTCAGCCACAGATCATAATTTTGAACTGAGTCAAAGAATGATCGATCTAAAATCCATTACCCCCAGAGGTGTTGATTTGTTATGGGAACATGGAGGACTTTTGCGACTCGGCAGATTTAATGTGCATCAGTCACTTTACTACACGGGGAATCTTCGGCCGGCAGGGTTCGAATTCTCGGACATGGGCCCAGCGCCCTACCGACCCGGCTATCCCGGCCTTACCAGAATTATATTTGTGATGGAATTCGATGAACGGATACGACTAGTTGATTCATTGCTGTTTTGGGAGAGCTGTATTTAGATCACCATACTTTTAAATGTTGATCGTGACAGCTGTATTAAGTTCATGGTTGTGCGTATTGCCATTAGCAGTCGAGTGTATACTGGCCGACGTTGCGTGTGATCGAGACTGAGTAACAACGATGCAAGGTGGTAGATAATGTCACAAGTAGCTAGTCAACTGTTTAATGGAGACCATTCATCGAATTTGGCGTGTTCAAATCAAAGTGGGAATTTCTATCAAGCTAGCTGTGTTCACATCACATCCAAAGATCACCCATGTGGGGATCTCTGTTTGGGCCCGATTAACCTCTGAAAATAGGGGAAGCATAGTAGGATTTTGGGGCCCCCCTAACTTGAGCAAAAGAAACTTTTGATATTTTTCGCCCATAAACAATACATTTAAAAAAAAACAAGAACCATGTGAAAACTATTAGAACCTTAGAAAGGAATACAGAGATCTTATGCAATCATGTTGGACCCTTCTTTACGTGCTTTATAGTAACAAAAACATGAGGGAGTAACTAGCACATATGCTAACGAAATTTAAATATTTCACTAACTTAAATTATAAAATTACTTGTTGTTATACAAAAGGTTCTTTGCAAGATCAGTCTCTTTTTTTACACCAATTTGTTTACTAGTGGCAAAACAACACAAAATTCTAATTCCGCATAAATTATTGTTACTGCACCAGAAAAATCATACCAAATAATTTTCAAACATGAAACAAAAATATTTTTTGTACTAATAGATATTTAAAAGTCTTGTGTGTTTAGTTCAGCAATAAAAAACAGAGTCAAATTAAATTGAGCAGACATGATAGAGAAAAAAGAATTTTAAAAAGAAAAAAAGAAAACTCATAGGTTACCATTACATAGGTTTTTTCTCACTTTCAAATTCGCGAAATGTTCAATAATATCTGCAAATTATAACCTATTTGTAATATCACTCTCTATTGCTAAAAGGGCTAAACCACTTAATTTATTGTTTGAAAGAGTTGATCTCAACCGATTTTTTATTCTTTTCAATGCAGAAAATGAATGTTCACTAGTGCAGATAGTTATTGGAATTGAGAGCATTATTCTCAAAGTTGTCTCTACATTTGGAAAAGTATGTCCAATACCCAATGTTTTTATCATTTTTAACTTTTCAACAAGTTTTAAATCATTCACAGCCAAATCATTAAATTGCAGAAATTCATCTGCGAATTCTTCTTCAATATCATCATGATAAACACTCTGAAAAGCTTTTGCGCTTTTTTGAATGTTGTCTTCAGACTAAGTTTTTGTAGACATGAATCCAAACCTGGATTCCAAAAATAAGTATGCTGATTTTCTTTTTTCTAGTTCTGAAATAATTGAATCACAAATTACATAATGAACTTAAAAAATAAAATGTTCCCTTTCTAAAACATGTTGACTGTTATTTCCAGTCTACATATTCAGGGGTCTGTCCAGGCCAAATTTACTACCGTTTAGCGGTAGTTTCACAAAATACTTTTTCTTAAAATTTTATTTTTGTATCCCATAAGAAACAATAAACCCATATTTTTGTGTTGATTTTTTAATATTATTTTTTATTTTCACAAATTATGCCTGAATTTTCACAAAAAAAGGTACCTCTCAGAAAAACCTGGACAGACCCCTGATATTCTAAGCAAGTGAAGTTTTTTTAGTTAAGTAAAATCTCACAGTTTCAGTCTCTTCGGATTTTTTATTTAATTAGTTATGAATAGTTTTCGCATGTGATTTTAATTCGTTCATTTTATATATTAATATATTCATGAGAAATTTAAAACGAAGAAAATTTATAAGAATTTTAAATGTTTAATATTGTGATAAAAGTTATTATTAGTACTTTTTTTCTTTATATGTCAAATCCTCTTTTTTTTTTAAATATAAAGTGCTGGAATGTATCGTTTTAGTTATGAACATGAAATAAATCTTTACTGCTAATAAGGGAATTATCTAAAATGTTTTCCTCGAGATAAAGATACTAGGAAGGTTATTAAAATAACAATGACACTAAATCTGTAAAAGATGCACATTAATATAATGAAAAAAAATTTTTTTTAAATAGTATGATGTGTGTTTTATTTTCTTACAGGCATATTCACCAAATAGATGCAGTGTTGTTATCCTACCCAGATATTTTGCATCTGGGTGCCCTACCTTATGTTGTTGGAAAGTGTAATTTGGATTGTCCTATTTATGCTACTGTTCCTGTTTATAAAATGGGACAGATGTTTATGTATGACTTATTTCAGGTATTCATAGTTATAATTTACTTATTTATTGACCTTTTTTCTTCAGAGTCCCTGTCAAGGGACAGCTAAAGCTTTCTGGAAATAAATTTTTTCTCCTTTAGAACTCAGACAAAAAAAAAAAATTTTTAAATTATACAATAATATATTTATTGAAAAATAGTAATGTTAGTAAGGGCTGTGCCCTTGTCATTTATAAAATGTGAGAAGCCCTTTCTGACCCCTTTTCTGGGTTCAATGACCCTTGACCTTTGGAAAAAGTGTAGTTAATCACTCTATGGCTATATGTCTTTTAGTTTAATGTTACTATTATTATATGATAAAATATTAAATCCTTACTAATGAAAGATTTAAATAGAAGCCAAAAGATTATACGAATAATTTACATTATTTATTGTTGAAAAGGGGTAAGGCCGTTTTTCTTGAATACGTGTATTTAATTACTATTAATTTGATTAAAGTATTCAATTTATGCTTTTAATTTTAAAATGCAGTTATAAAATATATGCTGCTATCAAAGTTAATAAATATCTCCATTATAGTGTTCTCTTTTTTTCAGTCTCGTCATAATACTGAAGAGTTCACCCTTTTTACCCTGGATGATGTTGATGCAGCTTTTGATAAAATAATACAACTGAAATATAATCAGTCTATCAATTTGAAAGGTTTGTAAAAATGTCTAAAAGCCCTCAGACTTTATTACATATTTGTCTAATACCTAGTGCTTTGTTTATGTTTTATTTTATTTATTTATTTTTTTATAAATAAATTCTAATTTTTGCTTTTTACAGAGATCAGAATTATCTGATTAAAATCTATTTATTCTAAGTGGCCACCTACCTGGAATTATCAGGGAATTTTTTTACACTGGAAAAGTAAGGGAAATTTATATAAAAACCTGGAAAAATCAGAGAATTTTAAAGAAAAACTGGAATTTTTTTATAGATTTTCTTAATTTAAATTATTTTATGATCCATTATACCGACTTTTTATAAACTGAAATTTANTTTTTATTTATCTTAAATATTTCTAATAGATAACTTTTATAATTTTTTCTCTTTATATTATTAGTGTGGGGTAAACCACACTAATAATATAGCTACGTTTTTTTTTTAGTCTCTCTATTTGCTATTCGGTGCACTTTGTGCAAAAATTACATTCACATTAAACTTTTTTTATTAATTCAAAACAATATATTTTACATGCTGAACATATTATTTTCTCCACATCCAACTTGTACCAAAATGTTAAAAATTCAAACAAATATATATATATATATATAAAGTCCTGCTAAGTTAAAATAAATGTACTTTAATTATTTTTTCAATATGATATATTAAAAAAAATATCATTTTAAATAAAATACTTTACAATTTTGGTATATTTGTTGTATCCATCCTATACTTTATGAAAGGGGGAAAAAACACGTTAACCTGGAAATGTTAAGATTTTTACCTGGAAAAATCATTGAAATTTGAAACCTGATTTGAGTGGCCACCCTGTTATTATTAGTTTGAATGTTATTAGATGCCTACCAACTGTTAAATACAATTGATATTTTTCAATAATTGAAAGGTTGTAAGGTACCTTTCTTACCTTAAAGTCATGTGTTATGGCATAGTTAGTTCAGGACACATTAAAGTATGCTGTTGATTATGAAAAAATAACTTTTCTTTTATGTGTATGGAGCAAAACAAACAAAAATATATTTAAATGAATCTTAAAACTTGTTGATATTGAAAATTGTCTGTTATTATTCAAAGCTACTTATTTAAGGGTCATTGCTCTTCCCTTTTTTTGTAAACATATTTTGTATTTTGCTATTTTATACCCACTAATTATATTAACAGCCCATTGTTTTAAACTAGTCCTAATATTTCTCAAATGCTCGTTAAAATATTAGTATTTAGATTTTGTGTTTTATGAATATGTATCAAGAATTTTTTATTGTAGGAAAATATTTATTGATTCACTTAGTTTGAATATGATTTTTTATTTTGAAAAGTGTTAAAATATGTTATAACCATTAACTATATCTGCGTCATTTTCAACAAAAAAAAATCTTTGTAGAAGATTCTAAAGAGATTTAATAATTTTAAGTTTTTTCTTGACTGAGTTGCCTTAAAGGTGTGATATTCTTCATTGTTAGATAATCAAAATATAAATCTTAACTCAAAAAATTATATTAAGCATGTAGTTCGCAGACTGTTTGTTGGCATATATAAAAAGAAATTTTTTGGGTGTTAACATTATTCCTTTTCCTTTATCTGGGTGTTTGATCTGTACTAATTAAAAGCTGTGATAGATTTTAAACTCTTATTGACTTAAAATTCATTGATTTGTTTATTAATAGATAAAATAATATTATGAGTGTGAGTGTAGTTAGATAGGTGATGAGATTTCATATTTTAGATTGGGACCTGCTTTTGGTAAAAATGGACCCGGAAATTTAAAGGACCTGTAATTATCCAAGTCCATCTAGATTGTAGAAAATGATGGTGCAGTTTTTGCTTTTGTCGTTATATAAATTATCCTATCATCATCATAATATGATATAATTAACATTACATTGTTATTTTTTTAAAGCAATTTTAAATAATTTCTTCACAGAAAGGATAAGCAGGAATGTTTTTATAATTCTTGTGCAAAATAACACTATTCACCTTTATATTTTAAATTCCAAAATCAAACCTTTCTTGGGTGATATTTAATTTCTTGTAAATGATGGATAAAAAAAATTATAAAAGATTTGGTAAATATTTTTATCATTACAATAGCAAAAAAAAGCCTTTTTTTAATGAAAAATTGTTATTTACAGGAAAAAAGTATGGTCTGAAATTTTCCTATAATACATATAAAAATCATTCTCCAGGTTTCTCAAAACATTTTATTTCTAAAGACTAGTATATTTTAAATTTACAGGTAAGGGACAAGGCATTGCGATAACTCCTCTACCTGGTGGACACATGATAGGTGGTGCCATCTGGCGAATAGTCAAAGACGGTGAAGAAGACATTGTATATGCTGTTGATTTTAATCACAAAAAAGAAAGGCATCTGAATGGCTGTGTGTTAGAATCCATCACTCGACCATCTTTACTCATTACAGATTCTTACAACTCTACCTACATTCAGCCACGGAGGAGGTTTAGAGATGAACAACTCATGAGTATGTTTGAACTGTTTTATATCAATATCGATTTCTTATTTTAGTAGTTGAAGGGAGAAGGCTTATCATGAAAACAATTTATTAAATCGTTAGTGCACATTCTTTTTTGGAGACTATTTTTAAAATGTATCACAAATTTAAAAGAGTTATTTATGAGCATTCATTTCTTTAAAAATTTATTGTTAAAGGCACATATTAAATATTTGTTTACATTGTATTATTTTCGACTCGAAACACATTTTTCATAAAGTTTAATGGGGAAATGTTAGATTAATTATTTGATAATTTATTAGCATTCAAAACTAGTTCAGTGGTTACTGTTTCATGAAAGGGTTTTAATTTCCCCCTCCTAGAATTTCAAAAAATTTTAGCTTTCAGTATTTTTTTAGCATTTTGTATTACATCTCTAAATATTATAGATTTTTCGATTGTTTCAAATAGTACTAAAGATTTTCAGACAAAATACTTGTTTAGTATTCTAACGAATCAAATTTGTCAACTGAAGTCACAAATATCAATGTGCAAAATATGGAAAATTGCAATTGGTTAATTAAAAGGCCAAAAAATATTAATTCAAGTTGGTATCAATGCATAGTTACTAGTTGTATTAACAGTATTATTTTACATTTTTAACCAAACATTGGGTACTACAGACTTAGCTTTAACTCTGTGATAAGAATATTTTACTTTAATACTCTTCCCCAGTGTAATTTTATGAACAGCGGGAGGGGGGAGGTATAGAGGCAACTTTCCTTGTGATGTGCACGCTCATTAATAAGTGATATTAATGGAATGTCAATATAAAAATATTCTGGCCTATGCATTTTTTTTGCTATGTTGCTTAAATTATTTATATTCATATATAATTTTTTTATAGCGAATGTTCTCCAAACTTTAAGAAATGATGGTAATGTTATGATATCAGTAGATACAGCTGGAAGAGTTCTGGAGTTAGCTCACATGATGGTAAATGTTAACATTCAAATGATTTTGAAGTGATGAAAAGTTATTGTTCTTATATTTATTTATATGTTATTGTGCTTATTTCAAATTTTAACTTTGAAACTAACTTTCTAGCAGTTTCGAATATTTTAATATCCAATTCTTTTGTTATATTTTTAAATGAAAGTTTAAGAATTTTTTTTTCAACTTTTATAATAGTTAATATTATAGAAATTTAGTAATTGATTTTTTTATGTGAATTAACTAATGGAAAATATATTTCATTTAGCTTGTACATTTTTAAAGAAATAGCTTCTTCTTTAAACTTTTATGTGCTCAAAATTAACAATTTTTTGATGTCATCTTCTTTTATAAAAAGAAATCGTTGTAGGTACATACATGAAATACATACATATTACAATATTTTGTTCCAGAATTTTTATTTTTGATTATTGAATTTTGAACTTAAAAGCTTTCCTTTCTAAAATATTACAAATCTTTCCTTAAATAGGATGATTTAGAAACAAAAATAATGAAATTTAAAAGCTATATTATAGCATAAATTTTCTATTATATATGATTTAAAAAAATTGTCTTTGGGACATTAAATGATATAGTTGTGATTTACTTAAATTTAAATTCAATATGTATACTTCAGTATGTGTTTTAATTATATATATTTAATAGAATGTTTATTATTGCGCAATTTAAGGAGAAATGTGTAAAATATAAAACTTATGTTCCATAATGTTTTTTATTTAGGATCAGTTGTGGAGAAGCCAAGATTCTGGGTTGATGGCATACTCATTAGCACTATTAAATAATGTCAGCTACAATGTTGTTGAATTTGCAAAATCTCAGGTACATATCTCAATAGATTTCCTAATAAATATTTTATTAGGTTACTGTCTTTCTTTGTTTTGACTTTTGCTGGACACCTGAAGTTCTAAAATTATACCCAATTAAAACAATACGTAATTTGGTAAGTAATGTCAGTAAATTGACGTATTTGATGCTGTTGATCCACAGAACGTTACAATTTATAAAATTATTATTTTTTTAAGTTTATTCAGAAAACTTATTTAATAATTTATATTTGTGTTACATTATTATAAAATCTACTGATATAAATTCCATTTTGGTTAGAATAACTTTCAGTAAAAGTTTCAAACAGTAGAAAACTTCATATATAAAGTAATCACTGATGCCTTTTTTTTTTCTTTTTTAATGTTTTATATTATGTTTCAGGTTGAATGGATGAGTGATAAAATTTTACGTTCATTTGAGGGTGGACAGAAAAGCAACCCTTTCCAGTTTAAACATCTACAGCTATGTCATAGTCTTGGAGAGCTAAATAAAGTACCTGAACCAAAGGTAATTTTCAGTACTTTATGTCGTTTTACTTTTTGGTATTCTGCAACGTTTCTGTTTTCTTTCTCAGTATCTTTATAGTTGATCCCTTAAGTACCCTTTTTTTTTCTTCTTTTTTTTTGTCCATTTCCTCCCCATTTTTTTAACATTTGGTCCCTAACATCAGTTTAGATAATAACAAATAGCCAGCATGTACTCAGGTAAATATTTTATTTTCATTCTTTTGTCAAACAAAAATAGGATTTCTTCCACGTTTTCCAGTTTAGAGGAATTAATGTTGATTGAGTGAATTCTTGTAAAACTGTTTTCCAGTATAATTTGGTATTGGTCCAACACAAAGGACAAAATTGTACAAAAGCGCATTCAAACTTTTTTTTTCTTAGGTCATGCAACTCGCAAAGTTTTGCAATCAAATGCTAACTGCCCCCTTAAAAATATTCTCGTGAGTAGCAGTGGACCAAATGCTATTAAGACGAGAGTCTTCTGGCTGTACGAGAGAATGGGTCGTGCAGTTTATACAAAGTTCATAATGCCTTTTGAGAAGGATTAGAAACAATGTGACAAAATTACAGAGTTGGTATTTTTTTGACAGTTGGTTAGCAAGATGGAAATAATTTTTTCTAATTAGGAAAGAAGAATATAAAATGCATTCCTATTTAAATGACCGACTCACGTGAACGCTGAAGGATAGTTTTCAATATATAAAAATGTGGTTAGTGGAATGTGTTAATGTGAACAGTGGAAAAGTGAGACATAGATGTAAGTCTTCCGTCTTTCGAAAATGTCTGCGGACGGAAGTTGGGCTGAAATAAAGGGGACGGAAGAATTAACAGAAACGTCCAAGAACAAAAAAAATTTCTGTTCTTAAAAAAATAACTTTTCAATCTTTATTTTCTGTTGATTCGGTCCCTTTTTCTATAGTTCAAAATTGCTTAACATCCTGATTCGTATTCTTAATTTTTTCTTATGTTCTCATCTAGCTTACTTATTTATAATGTTTCCTAGATCGGGATCCATAATTTATATTATCATTGTGTGAGGACTCTCCTTTCTAAAATTTATGAAGGAAGTAAGGCTTGTCATCTATAATATTGCATGAGGTACTTGATTAGTTTAAACTTATACTTAATTTAGTAAAGAATTTTGTTCAAAGAATTCTATAGACATTTTTTGAATTTCAAGTCTATGTGCAGTTAACATTTTGTGATTGCAATATTATATCCGTTTTCTTTACTTTATGATTTACTCTGATCATATCCTATTCAAAGTTAAAAAGTAGTCAAAGTATGAGATGAAATAAAATATTTTTATCTCCAAGATGTGAGTGATTACGAACTGTGAAATTTCTAAATGGGAAAGTGAAAACTAACACTTAACATATTTCTAACTGATGATGTCATAAATTACCTGCCTCTATAGCCTTTTTATAGGATACTGAGAAAACTTTATGCTCAATAATGTAACACCAATAGTTACCGTATATTCCGGCGTATAACGCACACTTTTAATACAAAAAATAACATTGGAATCTGCGGGAGCGCGGTATACGCCGAATATAAAAAATTATGGATTAAAAAAATTTAAATATAGAAAAATACTTTTATTTTAAAGAAATAACATACCTTTACCTATGTACTTCATTGATTTTCGTTATTACATAAATAGTTCATTATATTTGTCTTCCGCTATCAATTACAATTATTAAAAATTTTTTGTATTATAATTACAATTTTTTTTGTATTATCTGTAAGGTGGGACCTAAACATGTCCCACTCTAAAAGGCTTTGTGGTTTTTTAACGCAACCAGGACGGATTTGCCAGATGTTTTTTACCCACAATTTAACACCATTTTTGTCCATCCAGAATCACATTATTGCTCTTTCAATTCTACCCTCACATATATGTCAAATTCAGTTCTTTTGTTTCTCCAAAAAGATAGGGAAAAATACTTTTTATTTACGATCTTGAAAGACGAGATATTGCACATGTACAATCCAAATTTTCGCGCGCGTTATACGAAGAGTATATCTTAAAATTTAAAAAAAGCAATTAGAAATTACGGGTGCGCGTTATGCGCCGGAATATACGGTAGCTTCTTTATTTTATTTATTTATTTTGTCTTGATTCTGTCACCCATTGTAGGTTGTTTTGGCAAGCATGCCTGGAATGGAATGTGGTTTTTCTCGAGAATTATTTATCCAGTGGTGTGGAAATCCTAAAAATAGTATCATTCTCACCTCCAGGAGTTTGCCAAATACGTTGGCCAGGACTCTTATTGACTTTCCAGAACAAAGAACCGTAGAACTCCAGGTCAGGTACCATTTCTGTTTTAAAGTGTCATTTAATAGCTTACATTTTTAAAAGAAAGTGTGAAAACACAGTGTGATTTTAAAAATTGTGAAGTTAAAATCCTGAGACAAAAGAACCATTGCTCCAAAAGAATTGAAATTTCAACAGTATTCTCCCAAAACAAAGGTAGTTTTTTTTTTTTCTTCTTTAGCTGTGATTAAAAAACTTACTGATTTATGTAAAGTAAAGCTTGTGTATGGAATGCATGCAGTGGTGATGAAAAACCCTGACACAAAGGAACTAAAATTTTAATAGTATTTTCCCAAAGCAAAGGGATTTTTTTAGCTGTTGTTAAAAAACTTACTGACTTGTGTTTAAACATATGAATTAAGTTTTGAAATGAGCACACGTATGACGTGCACTTAATGGTAATAAAAATGTAGAACAACTGGCACCTTGTGTTAATTTATTCTGTGAATGTCCTCACAATAACTACTTTGTAGTGAGACTCTATTATCAGAATAATGAGAGCAATATAAAGAATACTGTATATTTTGGTGGTTTTATTAACTTATATTACTTGACCATGCACGTTCGGCAGATCCACAACATCTATCGAGATACCCTTCACGCTGTTGTGAAGCATGGAGTTTGACATCTGGACTCTGCACATTTAAAACCTCTTTCATTAATTGAGTAGTTCATTACAAATGCCTTACTCTGTAATTAGATTTTCTCTGTCTTTTGTTCTCCATTGTTGATATTCTTAAATTATCTGTGCAAGTTTTTTTTTTTCCAACTACACCTAAAAAAAATTCCCATCCTGTTGAACTGTCAGTTCTATTGGATTATTGGTTTTCTTGTTACAGCGATTTAATTTCATAAGTTTTTTCAAGAAATCACCTGATATGAGCTTTTTTGATGTACAATTTTTTGAGAAAAAAAAAGTCTTAATTTTTCTGGAATCTAATTTATTCAGTAAATTTGTTTTATCTACTTAATAGTAAAATTCCCAAACTTCGTAACTCATGCTCGGGAAAAAAATTTTTAGATTAGAAAACGAGTCCGCCTTGAAGGTTCTGAGTTAGAAGAATATTTAAAAAAAGAAAAGGAAAAGGAGTTAGAAGCCGCCAGACAGCGAAGTGAGAGAGATGCCGAATTTGGAGGTTCAGATTCGAGCGAGGAAGACGAAGATGAACTGGAGGTAGACAGAGGCGGTAGCGCCAGACACGACCTCATGATGAAAATAGAAGGGAAGCAAAGGGGTGGAGGTTTTTTCAAACAAGCCAGAAAGTCTTATCCCATGTATCCTCTGAAGGAAGAAAAAATTAAATGGGATGACTATGGAGAAATTATAAAGTAAGATAATTATATACAGTTTTATTTGTGTTTCGCATGCAAAGCATTCTACGATGTTGAATGTTTTTCTGACTATTTTTCCTGATTAATAATAAAAGCTAAATTATGAACATTTGGGATTTTTTTTTCCATGTCTATAATTTGGTTGTGAAAACTTGCTTTGCAATTTTGTAACTATATTTCTTTTTCCTTTTTTGTCTTTCAAAGTAAAAAAAATTTTGACATGTTTCGTGTGCATGTAAAACATATTGCAGTTATTTTAACAGAGTGCATAACCTTTTTATAAAGTACTTATTTGTTTATTTTAGTTCTAAAGGCCCTCAAAGGTGCTTTTTTTATTGGGTGTTTGTAAAAGGTACTTTATATTCTCTTCTCCAAGCCAAAAGAATTTTTTTTCTACTTTGTTATGTCGATTGCAACAATAAATTATGTAAAAAGCATTGAGCCTTAATCTGTTCCTGTCTACCGTCGTAGATACCATTCAAAAGTACTGATCATTTTACATGATGGTTGAATTACTCTGGAGTCTGTATGCTCATGACTAGGCTGGATTCTTCGAGGAGGATTCTTGCACTCACAGAACAATCAACTATCATCATTTCAAATTTTTGTTTCCCTTTGATTAATGTGATTTAATAAGAATTGAGATTTTTTTTAATCATGAAAGCTTAAATGCCTGAGAGACCATCCACAAGTTATATAAAATAGACTTTTTATTGTAGTCTCGTTTTATCGGATTTCTTAAGAAAATTTTCTGAACTCTTAAGTTATTTTATGGCAAGGCAAGATTCTAAACAGAATTTTCAAATACCGTAAAAAATCTTGCGTTACAGATTTGTCGATTCAAAATTCTGTAATTGTTTTATCATTTGATTTAAAATTATTGAATAATCTCAAATTTGTTAAATAAAATTAATATAGGGAACATATAAAATTTTACTTCTGACAAAAATGTTTAGCATCATTGTCTTTTCATTTTAACATTAATGATTTTTTTTAATTATTTCATTAAACTAATACTGATCCAAATTACAAAAAACTTTAACAGAGACCATTCACTAGTTTTCATTTGTACATTTGTTATATGAATTTATGAAGACTTTTTTACTTGAATTCTCTAAACATCTCTATAAGTTCAATATGATCAATAATATTATTCTTGTGATGTTTTGTTAAGTATACATTTATAAATAATTTTTGTTGAATTCTAAAAAATTTTCCCTGTACTTTAAGTTTGTTAAACCAATTGTAATTTTTTTATTAAAATTAATTTTTTTAAATAATTTAATAAAATAATTATATTATTATATATGAAGAACTTCAAACATTAGGGGAAAAATTTAAAGTGCTTAAAAGGTGTTTGGTTTTTTGTTGAAAAATTTGCCCTGTTTTAAGATTACATCTTTTTGCTGATATTGTCATCCAGCCTAATATCTTTCAATCTTTGTGACCCTCTATCCAAAAAGGGTTGTGTTTCTCAGAATTGGTCATTTTTATTAAAATTTCTCTTTTATATATATATATATATATATAAGAAGAGAGTGGAATGATAACACATATCCAATCACAGAAGACTTCTGCTTAGTAACGCACAAAACAGCCAATCAAAATTGAGAATGCAGTGTGTGAAAAGGTAATAATTTTTAATAAAGCTGTCAAAAAATACAAAATACAAACTGACCTCAAACAAAACTCAGAGGACTTCGAATCAAATAATTAAGAAAACTCTACTATTACGTTTATAAAAAGGAAGATTTATTAGCTCAACAGCAAAATTATAACATCGCCATTCCAAAAAAAAAAAAAATCTCACACTTGCTACGTAAAGCTATAAAAAGACCGAACTATTATTTATGCAAACGATTATATGTGATTATTATGAACTAGACTTTATGCAAACGATTGTTTATGATGTCATCAGATGAAAGTGTCATTAACACAATATTATTCAGTGTTTATTAATAATTTTGAGTTGCAATGTAAAAAGATAGTTGTTCTAAAGCTTTATAATAAAATGTTTGTTTTGATAGAACGCAGTTATTTATTTTAGAATTCCAATATATTTTTATAGCTTTGATAAATCGGGTAGAGTTATTGGAAGCACGAATCAACACTCTCACTAAAAACTATTTATATTCCAAATTATCAAAATATATTGAACAGAGTTTACTTTAAAATACCTATATCTTTTATAAAAAATGCATTGCCGTGAATATCTTAGGCGATATCAACAGCGACATGATTTAGCTACACAAAATTAACTGGAAAATAATTGTAGTGCTATCAATGCGCTGCTAAGAAACGTTGAAAAGGTAAGACGTTTAAATGAAAACGAATACTTTGGTGTACTTACAAATACTTCTGATTGAAACTAAAATATTTTGTCATTTCACAGTATTGAAGTTAATTGAGCCATTACTTGCAATGATATTTGCTTTTGAAATATTACTTAGAATCAACTTATTAATATTACATGTTTTAATTTATTTGTAATTTTTGTAAAGTTTTTTTTCATCAGGTTTTAATTGTTTTTAGTTTAAAATTTAAATTACTGGGGGGGGGGGAGATAAAGCACCATATAGGGTGCGTCCGGCATCCTATAAGATCAACAATGATTTGCGTTAGGCTCTACCACGAGTGCTTCGTATACGGAGATTAATCTCCGGCTAATGCCCTATAGTAATGTGTTAAATAATATTGCTTCCTCGCTTTATATAAGTTTATAATGTTGATAATAAGTTATTCTGACATTTTACAATCCTATAATATTCTCTCTATGTGATGTTGGTGCAGAAAAATTGCCAGCTAATCTCCAGGAAAACAACTTTAAGTTTGTTCGCGGAGCGAACAAAAATTTAATTGCGTAGTAATTATCGGGGGTTGGTGAGCAGGGGGCGGAGCCCTCTTGTATATATATACATATGTGTATATACCTGCTAAAGTATATAAATTTTTTTTTTTTTTTTTNTTTATTTTTTTTTTTTTTTTTTTTTGAAATTTATTTAATTTTACCTATTTTTAATACTTATTACTACTTTACCTCACTTAATAATATGATGCGTTAAATTCTGCATACTTTTTCCCATGTCTATTGTGGTGTATTATTATACACTTACAATTTATATGTGTCATATATTCATGTCTATATTCTTGAATTTCAGACTTGAGGACTATATGATTTTAGAACCGTCAAATCTTGAAGAAGAAAACAAAGAAAATAAAATAGAAAATGATGACTTAGTACAAGGTATTTCTTTTATTTAATAAATTTATTTTTCGTGGATAAATAGCTGCAGTTGAAAATCCAGATTATTTCTGTAACCAAGAATTACTCAGCTAGAATTTCTAGAGCTAATCCACTCATATAGTGTTCATTTATTTGAATTAGAGGTTTTAAGTTTTTCCTATAAAATTAGGAATTTAAAAGAAAAAATTGTATCCTTGTTAAACAATAAGTTGTGTTCTATTAAAAATTATGGTGTATTCAGGGATGAGATTTTTCCGCTTTTTAGCTGATTTCCGCCTTTTTTACTTTTGTCTCTTGAATTTCAACTTCTTTTTTTATCAAAAACTCCAATTCTCTATAAGTTTCAGTTTTTTCTTTAAAATAAATAATACACCTTTTCTGAAAATTCAGCCGTAGAAATAAAATAATTATATTTCTTTCCGATTTTCAAAGATAAATATAAAATTCAAACTATCCGTAGCTGCCAACCATTCCACTTTTACGTGCAAAAAATAAGATTTTCCGCATTTTTACCTGCCCACCGGATGGCTAATATTTTCATGATTCAGAGGTCGCTGGATTTTTTTTTTTTATCAAACATCGATTTTCTTATTTACTTGATTTAAAAGTTGTGCATTGCGATTCTTATTTATGCAATTTCAATATCGTACATTGCAATTCTTATTTATGAGATTTAAAAATCCAATATTGCTATTTGTATTTGCGCATTTTTAAAATCCTATGTAGCGATTCGTATTGCCTTCAGTTTAAAATCCAATGTCGTGATTCCTTTATGAGGTTGTAATATCAAACTTTGATTTTCGTATTTGCACGTGATTTAAAAATTAGGCTTTGGATTCGTATTAACGCGATTTAGAAATTATGCATCGTGATTCGTATTTACGCGATCTAAAAATTTTTCGTCATGATTTGTATTTAAAGATTTTTGAAATCTAATATCGAGTTTCATATTCACATGATTTCAAAGTCCTAGATCGCTATTTGTATTCACGCGATTTTAAAATCCTCTATCGCATTTCTTATAACAGGTAAAAAAAATTCTTGAATTAGTTACTGTATAGGTGGCAGTTATTCTGTCGACGATTATTGGTGTATATATAGGCATTACAACATCAGCTAAACTGGATGAAAATATGTTACTGATATTTATGCTATAAATCATGTAATAGTATTCTTTAATAAAAAAATTAAATGTTAATGCATGTTCTCAGTAGTTGAGTGTGCTAAACTAGGCAGTAATAATTTACTCCTTTGTGACACAAGAAAAATATAACTTCCAGCTTTATTTTTTCAATTTGTAATTTTAATTTTTACTGAATGTTAAGGGTCGATTAAGGGTAATTATTCATATATTAATAAATTAATCCATAATTAATTTTATATCTACTCATAATTATTTATTATCTTAAATCGTCTAGAATTTATTATTAAACAGTTTAAAATGTGTGCCATTTGGTATTATTCATCAAATTTAAAAAGTACTTTTGCATAAATATGGTTTTATATTCATTGATTAAGCTCTCAATTTTATCCCTCAAAGCATGGATGGTCTTAAAGTTATTTACATAAACATTAGACCTTAGAGACAATGTCTCACCAACAATCAGGTATGCTTATCTAAATGAGGAAAGTTGCAACCAATACTCAACAATAAACTTTCTTTCTTGTCGTTTTAATAACCCTGATTTTTCAGCTTTTATTCTTTATCACAAAATTCAAATCTATCATATGTTTGGAATCTCTTTTTTCCAGATATTACAGAAGTCCCAACAAAGTGTGTTGCCCTAATGCAGACACTGGATATAAAATCTTCTGTACAGTATATAGATTTTGAGGGTCGATCAGACAGTGAGTCCATTAAAAAAATTCTCAGTATGATTAAACCTAGAAGGCTGATAATCGTCAGAGGGACTCCCGAGTCTACCGAAGCCTTGGTCAATTATTGCGTTTCCGGGGCTGTGCCCGGAAAAGTGTTCACGCCCCATTTGCTAGAGATTGTTGATGCAACCACGGAAAGTCATATTTATCAGGTGAGTCCTTATTTTATGACTTTTAAATAAACTTTGATACTTTGTTGAATGTAGAATTTGTTTTCAAGTTTTCTTAGGACTAAGATAAAACCTTAAACATGTATGGCATGGCAGTTTTGAGTTTTTATTGCTTTCTCTTCTCATGAGTGGTCACGAGAAATGGTGACCCTTGGCTAATGCCTAGAGTTGCCATTTCTTTTACTAAAAGTACCGTTCAAAATCCATTTCAACTTTTCTACTTTAGGAATTAAGTTTCAATAATAAAGAGTGAGTATTGCCATTTGAAAACTTTGTCACTATAACTGACCATGAGAGCTACATAATTGTTTTTAGCATCATACTTGATAGATCCATTCTTAATACGATCCATTCTTAATACATTCATTCTTACACAAAATTTGTTCATTCAAATGATATGCTTCCCAGGGGGTCATGTGAGCAAAGTTATTTTATAAACACCCTGTTTATATTACTAGTTCCTACAAATTTCCACTGATACATTTACATCTCCTTATTAGATTTTTATTTATTTCATAAAATGAATTTAAATAAAAGTTTTCATGTAGAGAAAGTGTTTTGTCACAATTATTGGGAAATATACTATTTTGTGGGAGAGATGGAAACACTGACTAAAACATGAGATCAAGTAACTGAATCAGTGTACCAGATGCACAACCGTCTTGAATTAGTGGCCACTAGAAAAGCAAGTTATTTAGTCATGTTGACGGCAAATACCATTTTTTTTTATAGAAGCATTAATGTTTGAAGCATATATTATATTTTCTGAAAATTAAATACTTTTGATCCTAAAAAATCGTTTTATAAAAAGATTTTTCTTTTTAGATTTTTCCTATTTATCAAGAGTTTATCTTCTGTTAATGCTCGCAAAATAAAAGTGTAAAAAATACATACAGTGAAATGGGCTCTATATCATAAAGTGATTATTTAAATGTGCCATTAGAAACTCGCACGCGGTAATAGTATCATAATTAAAATAACTGGATCATGTGTGAATGTGTCACAATAATCGCAATTTACAATTAAATCAACACCAATAAACGTAATAACATATAATAAAACTACAGAATTTTCAAAATTGCGTGTTGAAGTGTAGCAATGACTGCCATAAAAGATCAAAAAGTTATGAATTAAACGCACGATTTATATCTCACAAGTCGTGATGTCTTATTAAATGTATTGAGATTTTAAAAACCATGTGAAAATTAGTAATTATAGCTGCAAAAAAAAGTTAAACATTTCTTGAATTTATAAAAAAGGATCCAAAAAGTGATTACTCATATCCAAAATTCACAAATCGAAGTGTCATGTTAAAAGTATTGGGTTTTTTAAATCCACCTGGAACTTCGTAGTAATAACCGCTGAAAACACAATCGAGAAACAACATAGATCTACTATAGTATCTGGATGAATTAAGCACGTCAAAAAATATTGACTCAAAATTTCTGACAATTTTTATTTTATTTTTTTTAATTTTTCATTGTGTTCAGAAGCTAACGCAGACCGCAGCTCGTGCACTCCTACTTTACTTAGTTTTAACTTTGTGGAAAAGAAAGATAGTTCTTAAAAGTGTCTGTGTTCTGTCTAAACTCATTGAAGGTGTGTAAGGATATAACTAGTCAAACTTGGAACTCCTTTAAAACTTAAGAGGAAAAATTACTTGCATTACCTATTTTAATGTTGAACTATCACATTTTATATTTACTTCTCCATTAATCATTTTTCCTGATTTTTCAATGTTGTATACTCAAGTTTAGTTAACATTGAAAAAAATACGAATACTTCAATTTATTTATTTTTATTTGAATTTATCAGTTGCAAATTTGGATTGAATAAAGTTTTTTTATTACCTTCAAATGTAAAATATGAAACCTGTTTAAATAGCTACCCTCTGTTGTTCAGAAGTCAGTAATAATTATGTCTCTAAAGAAATTACATTGTTATTGGTTTCACTGCCCTGGTTGGGCCTTCTCAAAACAAAATTTCCAGACTATTCAAAATTTATTTACTTTTAGGTCAAACTGAAAGATTCTCTGGTTAGTTCGTTAGATTTTGTTAAGTCCAAAGACGATGTTGAACTTGCTTGGGTGGATGGAGAAATCATAATGGAGGAGGAGGCTGACAAAATAGTTATGAATAACACTGAGAATCCAGAAGAAGATGAAGAAACAGAAGATACAAAAAGAAGTAAATTATTTATTTGTTTTTCATTTTAAGTAATAGTTATTGACTTAAGATAATGAACCGAAATCGACTATTGTTTGTCTCAGCCTACGAACACTCTCCAGGGCTGATTGTGCTCCGGAAAAAAATCCGGAGCTAACCGTGATTCGGAAGTTTCCGGAGATCGAAGGTTCAGACGTTTAAAAAAATCATTGATCACAAAAGTTTCCGGAAATCAAATTTTCAAAGGTGGAACTTAAAGACACAGTTTATTTTATTTGTTTGCAAGGGTGAGCCAGATACTTTATAAGCTTATATTCAAGATTAATATTCATTTTTTATCAGTAAATAGTTATTATAATCATTAACTCAAAAAAGAAAGACATATTTGTAAATTTCAATTACTTCTCCAGATCATCATAGGTATGTGTAAAATTTTAAATGTATTTTAAGTAAACTAAGAAATATTGAGAAAAGGGGAAAAAACCTTGTTTAAATTTTTTTCTTTTTTTTTTTCATTTGAGTTGGACTTACAATCACCCGACTATCTCAATCAAATCGTCTCCATGCGTAGAGCTTAACGGATTGTAAATAAACTATTACATACCCTCCAATATTTGAGATTTTGAAAAGTATATTTCCGTGTGATTTTCAAATAAAGCAGTTTTTCTTTTTAAATAAATATAATATAGATTTAATATAAATTTTATCAGAACTTAAAAACATGACCACTTTACTATCTGACCTTATCTACCTGTTACGACTGGGAGATGTTAAGGTTTTGGCATCGCAATGTATCGCCACTCCAACATCGCTATATTTTGTTGCATCGCAGTGTTTTTGTACGTTAATGGTTTACATTTAGTACTGCGTAAACTCGCAACTAGTAAGTTGCATTTTTTTTTTTCAATGAGCATTGCCTTTTTTATTTCTCAATATTTAAGGACATGGATGTCTGCAAAATAGCGGTTAAGAAACAATAAATGGCTGCATTGATTGTAAAAAAAATCAGCAGTATTTGCACACACACACAATTAAAAGAAAACTATTCCATAACTAAGAAACTCAACAACACTTTGATTCTCAATCACATTCGGATTCATGTAGACAAAGTGATGAGTTGCGATGTATATGAAAGAAGTTAACGATCACTGCACACTTACAGAGGAAAATGATCTTCACGTGAGCTTGCAGTCATCGATGTGCTATTGGGAACAATGCTCAACATTGTGCATGTTGACAACAATGCCATCTATACATCGGGGAATATAGTATTCATCTCAGTAAATCATGATTTCTGGTGCTCCAAACATCTGTGGCGACTTAACTTAATCGTAACTGCGACAGTTACGATTAGTAACTGTCTCTGTCCTTCACCAGAAGAATCCTAACTGCCATTGTAGAATCACGCCCTGCTCTTGTTTCATATTTTCTCTTCTCATACTTAATACTAAAATGTAAAATAAATACTAATTAAATGTAAAACTCAAATCTATTCATCTCCTGAACACAACCAACCACCACGCATCCAATCGGCGATGATTACATAGAATTGATATTTTCCCATGCATTGACTTATTGCCCAGTCCTACTACCTGTTTAAGTTATTTATGTGTAATGGTGAACATTTTTTTTCTTCTGATTTATTAAAATATCACCTTTTCTACCAGTAGAAAAAAAATTTCCTGAAATTACGGAATTCCATTGTAGTTGGCGGGTACCTTATTGTTAACAAACTGTTGATGAGATAGGTTTGATTTATGATCTTTGTTAGGGCAAGCAAGCATATTTTACATATAGACGTGCGAACTCACCCGCATTTTGCTGTAGATTTTTCTGCAAAAGCCAAAGTTGATGTGAGGATATGAACCTCTTTTGCCCGACAACATCATTAGATAAGTAGATAGCAGAGTGAATTTTAGCACAATGGAAGAACTTAGGCAAATACAGCTGCTTTATAAACATATATTTGACACAAATTCAAATTATTTCATGAAAGAACAAGCTAACATACTAACAGCTACGAATCCCATGCCAGAACACGAACTCCTTTCTTAAAAACTTACATTGCAACTTATCAAAACAAAAGGAGAGAGAAAGCTTGACGAAGACTTTTAAACATCGAGATTTGGCATCATCGACCCATTATGAGCTACCGAGCATCTTGCATATATTATTTTACAAGTATGTGAAGAGTTGAATAGTAACTGGCTTCTCCCGTGAGGAAAGCATTCTCTCCTGAGCGTCGTTTGTTAGCACTTTCGATAAACATCAAAATTTATTACATCATCCTGTGACTTAACTAGAGGTAAACAAGGAGCATAGATTCAGCTGATTTGACATTATTAACATTGATATTTCCAACAGAAGTTTTGTTTTCCTTTCTGTAACATTTCATCCCCTGTTTACCAAACTACCAACTGACTGCATGTCCTTTTTTTCCACTCTTCAAAATTCACAATCCTATTTGACGTATAAAACTCACCAGATTCTTCTCCCTTTTCTTTTGTGTGAGTAAATAAATGAGATGTTGTCTGTGCCAAATTTCGAAGCAGACACTTGTGTAAAATTTCTTTCATTCCTATATTTGTGTAATTTTTAATTCAAAATATTTCATTAGAAGTGTCAAGTATGTTGCATAGCTTACCTTTTTTATCCTTCCTGAATTCTTGTTGAGGAATGTTAATTCTGCCAGGTTGGCACGTCTGTAGTGTGTAATAAATTTCATATCTATTTTAGGTAAAGTGTATGACAATTTGCGATTTTTTGGGAGAAAAACAAAATTTTAATGGAATTTTTTTAGCTAGACCTTATTTCCTTAAAATATGTATCTGTTTTTAAAAAACTAATACAGTAGAGTCTCGAAAGTTCGAGTCTCAGAAGTCCGAGGTTCCGCTTAATTCGAGGTGCCAAATTTGATCAGAAAAGTGCAAAAATCAGAAAATCAGAACAAAATCAGAAAAGTGCATGGATGAATCGAGAAATTTTCAAACAATGGTTTCTAGAAACACGGAAGGCATTGAGAAAAAAAAAATTTGCCTTGCAAAGCAATTTTGTTTTTAGATAACGCTCCATCTCATCCGGACGATGATGAGCTACGTTGAGGTGAAATCCGTGCTATATTTTTCCCCGCCAATGTTACAAGTTTGATTCAGCCAATGGATTGGAAAATTTAAAGAAAAAATATCGACACCGTTTGTTACAACATTTAGTTCAGTCTGATGATGAAAGTGTTGCGGATGTTTTGAGGAATGTAAGTCTGAGAGATGTTGTCTACTGGATAGCAGATTCTTGGGAAGAAGTTCAACCTACCACAGTAATTAAATCGTGGAGTGGACTAACTTTCTACCTGAATTGGTTACGCCTATTGAGAAAATTAATGATGATGATAGTGAAACAATTGTTTTGAAAGATTTGGTGAAGGAATTACCAGGCTGCGAAAACACTAATGCAGTTGATCTAAATGAATGGCTAAATAGTGACGACAAGCTGGAAATAACAGACTCAAGTATTATAGAAATGATGGAAGATGAGGAAGAATATGAAACAGAGGAAAACGACTCTCCGTTATCAGGAAAAAAAATATCTCATAGTGAAGGTTCTGCAGCCTTAGAACTAGCCTTAAAATATGTGAAACAGCAAACTGAAGCCACCCCTGCAGATGTTTTGCTTTTGAAGCGTTGGCTGACTATCGCATCAACAAAGAGAAGTAATATACTGACGCAACAAAGAATTGACAATTTTTTTAAATTGTAAAGAATCTTTTACATCATTATACTAAAGAATAAAGGATTTTAAGGTAATATGTTCATTTTATTTAATTTCATTTGTAGTTGTTAAAAATTTTCTATTTTTTCGGAAAATCCGAGTTTTCAGTAATCCGAGGTAGTGTCAGCCCCAATTACCTCGGATTTTCGAGACTCTACTGTACTTATTTCAATGCATGCTTATTTTTTCAAAAATAATATTTGTTTCAATCTATTTCTTTAGGTGAAAGTGAAATAGAAAAAATACCAGTTCTGCAGCCTTTACCTACAAGTCAGGTATGATATAAAACTTAAATGCAATTTTTTTTTTCTCAAATGATAATTTTCCATTTTACTGCTACAAATAAATTAATCTTTTTTATTTTTAAATAAAAATAGCCATCACCTATAAAGATGTAAAATAAAAAAGAAATTTCCGGGCTTCCAAACGGTTCTTCTTTTTTTTTTTAATGTTTTAGTTTTCTTTTGAATGAGTTCTAAAGAAGTGTTTCAACTACGTTAACTGCAAGGCAACTACAATATAGTTCATGTATCTGCAGTGTTTGAAGACATATATATTAAAATTGGTATGGAAACCACTTGACATCTTACCTAGCTTAGCTGGGTTGTTTGTGAGAATGTGGCTCTCTCAAGCTATCCGTATTTCTAGCAATAAGAGAATATAAAATTTGTGATATAGAAACTTGATCCTTCAGTCTTATCTCACATCTGAAGTTTTGCATTAAAATGTTAGTTTTCTAGAAATTTCAAAGGTCAACTGACGCTTGATTTCGTCGTGAGAGAGACCTAATCAAAAGTTCAATTGCAAAACAACTTATTTAAAGAAATATATCAGGGCTCCCACTGTCCTTAAAAACTGCTTAATTTTTATTTTGGAAAATAAAGGCCCTTAAAAGTACTTAATTTTGATACAAGGTTTTTAAAACAAAAATTCATTCTTTTATCACCTAGAATTAGACCATGCATTGAGTGTAAAGCATTTCAGAGAGACAAGAAGGGATGTGTGTGCATTTCCTTTCATTAATGTATTCTGCAATTTGCCTAGAATGATACTCTATGAGGAGAGTGCAGCATTCTAAGAGAAAAGAATAGAGTGTCGACAAGGGGGATACTGATCCTGGAAGAGATGGTGCTTTTTTTGGGGGGGGGACAGTTCTAAGATACCGAAGTAGAAAACCCACACTGACCTTCAAAATTCAAGAAATTCAGTTCTACTGGTAACACATGTGCTTATGAGAACGAAGTAAAACCCTAAGGAAAGAAGTATCAACAACGGAAAAAAACTTTTGAACTAGAATCCGTAAGGAAAACTATTTCCAAAAATCTTGAAGAATAAAATAAATGCAGATAATTTTCACAGTAATAAATAGCTATAGATTTATAATAAGTTTTAACATTTTTAAAAATTCATGATTGTGTTGAAAATTAAACAGGTCTGTAATAAACAGGGGTTGAAAAATCCCAGCCTGGGTTTTTGATGAAAACCCCAAGCTTTTACAAAAATACTTATATTTTTATTCCTGAGTATTAAATGAAAATGAATGATTTGCTACTAACAAGAAAGTAAAATATTTAGTAACTATTTATGACTTGTTTTGTTGCCTTGTAATTGTTTTTTTTAAAGTTTTAGATAGTTACGCTATTATTTTTATTTCATAAGGATAAGCAGATTGTTACTTAAAAATTTAAATCTTCTCAATTAAAAGATGTCTATTATTAATGTCTATTAGAATAAAATTCAATTTAGATTTTAATAGTCATTTTATTCAGTTAACATTGCAACTTAATGCACTTTCTTTTTAAATTTCTTTTCTACTCTACATTGCTTTGAAATTAGTTCATGTTTTTCCTTAGATTGTTTAGTAATATTTTGTGAAAATTCCTTATAAGTTTTGGTCGGAAATAATTTTATGTGAAGCTCATCACAAAAGTAAATTTAACACATTCGCTGTTTAGTAATAATTTCAAAATGGTAGGGTACATGCCATTTTCAATATGTTTTACTTAAAATTTTTCAATATTTTTTTACAGAACTTTACCTTATAAGGTGATATTACAGAATTACTTTATAATAAAAGAATACTACTTTCAGTTTTAAACTGTTCATTTGCGATAAAAATTAAATATCAAATTATAATAATAGTATGGAATAATATAAAGAAAGAAAAAGGATGATATAGAGATATTAATAAATGATGAAAATATAAATAAATTATCAGTATTTATTAGTTAAGGAACCTTATGAATTTTCTAGCCATAGGAATGCCTTGATACCTTTGAAAAGTCGTTTTGGACCCTTTTATTTGTATGTTTCACCTAGAACTAATAAAAAACATTGGTTCATAAATTATAAATCTTCTCAAGCATAATTGTATTTTAATTCTATAAAAAATTTCATAAAAATATTTATTGCATTGAATTTTTAAAAAAAATTAAGTTAAGCCTAATGAAGAAAAATAGTAGAATGATTTAAGTTGCTATTAGTATGGCCCGTTTTTATTTGAAATAGGACTTAATTTAACATGACATAGTTAAGAAAACTACTCCCATACATAAAATTCAACTTATTAATATTAATTATTTTATTATCTACCCTTATAAATGAAACATTTTATTGATAGAAAAGAATTTTTTTGGCGTAATTGAATATTTAGCTAGTTTGGCCCGTAGCTGAAGGTGTGATGCATGTTTGCTAGCGAAATATTAAAACTTGTTGTAATAATTTTTTTCAGTGTTTTTCTCCAATTTCTTTATTTACTTTTAAAAAGAAAACGTATGAAAAAAATTGCAAATCTGTTGCAAAATGTCATTAACCCTTAACAATAGGAAAAAAATTTTTTGAAGGAACCAGCCCTGGTTTGCAAGAATCGCCTAGTCCTACTTTAGCAATTATAATAAAATTGTTTTTTATTTGTTGATTTTTCTTTTAAGAAAGGTGAATAATTGAAAGTTTTCACTTTGTTAAATGAGTTAATATTAAAGAGTGTAGTGACGAGATTTGAAACAATGACTGAAATAATGTGTCACCTCTGTTTTATTAACTTCAATTTTTGTTTCAGATATCTGGTCACCCCACCCTATTTGTCAATGAAGTACTGCTTTCTGATTTTAAGCAAGTTTTGATGAGAAACGGTATAAATGCTGAGTTTGCTGGTGGAGTATTGTACTGTAATGATGTTGTTGCTTTAAAAAGGGTATTCATCCATTTTTCTTTAACATTTCATGAATTCTTTAAATCTAAAGGGAAGGAGAGAAGAAAAACAAAATATCGAAAATTTAAATTCAAAAAAGAAAAAAAGCACTAAAAAGTCCTTTACTGAGGCAGGATTGTCCTAAATGTTATTCTCCAATGTTCTGAATCTTGTTCAAAGTTGCAGAAATTAATATAAAGCAAGTGTGATGTTAATAGTTTATTTAGTTCTGGTGATAAAATCAGAGCATATGCACACCTGGAAAGTCATTGAACAAAATTTGTCATGATTTTAACTATTTTTTTAATAAAGATCATAAAAAGTCATGGGTTATGGTCCCCAAAAAATCTAATTTATAAAATGGAATTTATCCCCCCTTCTAATTTCATAGTGTTCTGATGCTGCAAATGTCTAAATTTGTAGCAAAATCTCCACTCATAGTCTAGTCATGTTCTATTAAAATATAAAATGTTTTTATCAGAAATTATTTTTTTATTAAAAATTATGGTGTTCTTTCAAAAAATGAAAGAACATCATTTCTAGAGTGAATTATATTTTAAACTTCTGTGATTTCAGAATTTTTTTATTTTATCAATTTAGAATTCTAGTTTAGGCTTTTTATTCTACACTTACTTCAAAAAAGAAATAAAACAGCTTTAAATAACTACCTATATCTGGCAGTATTTAATTATTTGCTTTTGTATTTTTTTCAGCTATTTTATTGCTTCAACTTTTTCTTTACTGTGTTTTTTAAGTTTAAAATCAATAAATATGAAGATGCAAAGAATAACATTTTCGTTATACCTATCATTTCAATTAATGTTATTATGATGCTTTATTAAATTTATTGTTGTGTTTTTCTGGAGAAAATAGTAACTTTGGTTAGTCATGAAAAATTCTTAGATTTATTCATGAAAAGTCATGGATATGAAAATCTAAAATGTAGCAGATAACCTGTGAAATAAAACATTTCAATGGTAAGATTACCTCATATCGTTCGTGTGTTTTATGTAAGTTAAATTATATTTTTTTTAATTCAATGAGCTGTTACATGTATTGTCACTTATTAATAAATGTATTTTCAAAAAATATTTGCTGTCTCGCAAAAACTGGTTGAGTCGATTTTAAGAAAGGTGTTTTTGTGCTTGTTTACAAAAGATTACATTTAAATTGATTCGTGAGAATCGAACCAAAAATAGCGCTGTTTTTCACAGCATATTTTGATTGCTATGTTATATTTGTTTTCATTTGTGAAAATGTTACTTATAATTTATTTTATTATTATTATTCATTTACTTTCTTTTATTTACATGTAATTTTTTTTTTCCAGAATGAATCTGGTCATATTGATTTTGAGGGAGTCCTAACAGAAGATTATTTCAGAGTCCGAGAATTATTGTACGAACAGTACGCAATTATATAGTGTATATTTTAGTGTGATTTCCATATCATCATTTGTAATTAGCATCATCATCATTATGATTTTATTTCAGGATGTAAATAGATCAACAATCATTCGTGTTCAAAACTGTATCATCAAATTAAATTATTTTTTATAGTTCTGTCTATATTAGTTATTATTCATTTTTATCCTCATTTTCTGTGTCTTGGCCATAAAAAAAATAAGCATTTTAAAAGTTACTGTTATGTTAGGTGAAAAGCTGTTATAATTACTAATACTGCTGTTGTCTTTTATAAATTAACTGCATGCATATAAACAGCATTAATGAAGGTGCTTATTTGTGCTTGTTGACACACTCATTCCACTAAAGAAATCGAAAATCTTCTTTTTTTCCCCCTATTATTATAGCTTTCTCTCTTTATAACTTCATATTTTAATCAATTATAGCTTTTTTATTAAAAAAATTGTTTTCATCAATTCAATCATTAGTTGAAGCAGAATTTTTTTTTTTTAAATATATATTGATCTTAAGGGATCACTCACTTTCAACGCATGTATGCCATACTCTTATATCACTACCCTTTGTGGTATCACAATTTTTCCATTATTTACTAATTATGTATTTTAACTAATGATTTCAAAGAAATCTGATATCGAAAATCGGGGGGCCGTTCACTAATTGTTACAAGCATATTTACTTGATTTTTTTAAAATTCATTCTGGTAACTCATTATTATTATGAAGAAAAAAATAATGATTTTCCAAATACAAAATTATTAAATTGCAGATTTAGACAAAATTCATTAAGTTTGGGAATCATTTGCTAATCTAAAATTTCTAGGTATGTGTGCAACATTCATGTAAGACATAACATTATGGCATGAAAATATTTATGTCGCCCATTATTTATTAATAATCAGGGATGTGATTCTTTCACGGATTTCCACTTTTTTTTTTCAAATTTTTCTCGCTAATTTCAGCGGAAATTTTTTTTGCACTAGTTAAAATATTTTATGAGGAATTTAGCTTTCCTCGGAGCGAAAGTATTGAAGTCTTCATTCCTCCCTTTGAAGTTTCTCTAAAAATCATTTCCTTGGGATAAAACTGGTTGACCTTTATACAGGGATGAAATTTTTCCGCTTTTTAGCGGATCTTTGCTTTTATCTCTCGAATTTCAGCCTTTTTATCAAAAACTCCGATTCTCTAAACGTTTCGGGGTTGTTTTTTTTTATAAATATCCCGCTTTTTTAAAAAAATTCAGTCGTTGAAATAAAGTAATTATATTTATTTACGGTTTTCAAAGATAAACAGAAAATTCAAACTACGTACTAGCTGCTATCCCTTCCGCATTTTTACTTATTTTAGCTATTTTCTCCGCTTTTACGCACAGGAAATAAGATTTTCTGTATTTTTATCCGTCCCCCGGATAGCTCGTATTTTCGTAATTCAGGCGTGAGGAAGAAGAAAAAATAGAGGTGGAATTGCGGTGAAAATATTTTCTCATTCAATTAATCTTGTAAATTTTTAGTTATTATGTCTAAACAATACAAACAAGCCTTTTAGCAGTCCCAAATCTAGACTCTGCAAATATCTCGATTCTTATTCACGCGATTTTAATATTAATCATCGATTTTCGTATTTACCTGATTTCAAAGTTTCGCATTTTGATTCTTATTTACGCTATTTAAATATCGTACATTATGATTCTTATTTACGAGATATAGAAATCCAATATCTCGTTTTGTATTTATGCATTTTTAAAATCGCGATTTTATTATCAAGCATTGATTTTCGTATTTACCTGATTTAAAAGTTGAACGTTGCGATTCTTATTCAGGCGATTTAAATATCGTACATTGCGATTCTTATTCAGGCGATTTAAATATCGTACATTGCGATTCTTATTCAGGCGATTTAAATATCGTACATTGCGATTCTTTTTTACGAGATTTAAAAATCCAATATCGCTATTTGTATTTAAGCGCTTTTAAAACCCTATGTAGTTATTCGTATTCACGCGATCTTAAAATCCAATGCCGTGATTCGTTTTTGCGATTGTAATATCAAACATTGATTTTCGTATTTATACGTGCTTTAAAAATTAGACATTGGGATTCGTATTCGCGCAATTTTAAATTATGCATCGTGATTCGTATTTACGTGATCTAAAAATTACGCATCATGATTTGTATTTTCGCATTTTTTAAATTCGATATAGAGTTTCATATTCACGTGATTTAAAAACCTCATATCGGGATTCATATTCTCTCAATTTAAAATCATGCATGTGATTCATATTCATACAATTCTAAAATTAATGATCGGGATTTATAATCACATGGTTTACAAGTTTAAAAATAGTTCTTTTTTTGTCAAATTTGTGTGTGTATATATAATTATATATTGATATCTATATATACATATATATTTATTTATTGATATATATTTATTTATGTATACGGGGATCTGTTTATTTTTTGGAAATTTGAGTCCGTTAACGGATCCTTCACAAAATAATTTATCTTTTAATCGGACCCTTCACAAATTTGTTTATCTTCATTATTGTTTTGTTAATCGAATAAACCCTTCCCAGGAAGGGGGGGAGGGAGAAAGACAGGTGTAAACGAACTAAATTTTGTCTTCAGCAGACCCTTCCTCCTTTATTCATCCGAAATTAATATTCAGCAGTATAGGCTAAATACCAAATATTTATGTGTTGCAATAGCTAATTTAGTAGCTGCAATTGCTGTTTATTTTTTAAAATTTAATTTTTTTTTTAATTATAATTTTACACTGTTGAGCATAATCTTGTGCATGTCTTAACAATTTAAAAATTCCTTGAAAAAGTTTTTTGCAATAACGGACCCTATTTGCACAAATTCACAAAAGCGGACCCTGGTTGAAAGAATGTGACTTAACGTTTATTTTATATTCACAAGTTACGAGTAATTTTTTTTACAAAAACGGACCTTTCACAAAATGTCTAGACAGATCCCTGATATTTATATATGTATATATAGATATATAATTATTCATTCAGTCTTGGATTTCCTCTTTTTTACTTTCTGACTACTCTCATCCCTGAATAATACGAGTTAGACGACATGAATAATCTGTAAAAAAGTTAAAATTCGTTCAAGTCTTATTAAAACCCTATATGCGTTCATGTGTTTCACTTTCATGAGTACAATAAATGGCTGAGATCATGATATCCGACAGAGGTCACTAAAGAATTACAGTTGTTGTTTTTAATTTACGTCGCACTAGAGCTGCACAATGGGCTATTGGCGACGGTCTGGGAAACATCCCGGAGGATGATTCGAAGACATGCCATCACAATTTTGATCCTCTGAGGAGGGGATGGCCCCCCGCAAGGAATTACAGTTAAAAATTTCAATATATTAAATTGACAGTAAAGGATAGAAAAGAATGATTTTGAAAACTAAGGTATAGCAGCACAAGTTAAAAACTGTTTAGTGTACAAAATAAACAAGTGTACATGTACACCTTGAATAACTTTAGATCTAATGATCAGATTTTCACGTACTGGGACTCGATCTTAATAGTTCAAAGAGCCTATGTCAAATAAGTTAATGAGTGAACACTATTTAAGCTACACAAATATTTTAGATCAGATAATCTTCGAATAAACATGTTTTTTTTTTTTCAATGGATTTGGATTTTTGATCCTCAATATATAGGGGTAGCCAAAATCTGAAATATTTTTTTTACGTAGGCTTATCTTTGAATAGACGAATTTTATAGGTGTGTGTGCAAAGTTTTCCATTCTCTTAAAACGTCCTCAAGATATGACGTACTGAAAAGGTGAAATAAGCAATGTATTTAGCCAGTCTCCAGTGGCATAAATAACACACAGGCGGTGCGAAGGGGGCTAAAAAAAATTTTTTTATTGCGCATTTAAGTTTTTGACGCGCCAAATCTGAATCAAGGTGTTTTCTCGGTCGTTTTTCCGGTTCTTTATTGCTTTGATTTACCAAAATTCAAATTTTTTTTTAATTCGACAAAATGATGATTCTGGAATTTCAGTAATCACCTATGAAGCTCTTTATGTGTGTCCAGTTTATATGCTTAAGTCTCGACCTATTTAATGCATGCATTTATACGAGCTTCGAAATGAATAATCACTTCTGATGTGCTTTATTTGTGTCAATACTATTTTCTAAATACTCTCTTTCTCTGGATACTATTTCTCCAAGTACATATATCTTAACTAAGTTTTGACTTATTCTCGTTTTTCCAAGTATTTTTTCCTACTGTTTTTTCAGCGCTTATTGCTACACGTTTCCGCATGATTTTGTAAATCCCGTTAGTTTTATTCTTTCATTACTACAGCACTCGAATCGCGCATTTGTCCCGCAGTGGACTGATCGTTAAGACACGGTTCCCAGCAGATCACCGAAGTCAAGTATCACTGGCTGCGGTATTAGTCCTCGTTAAACTGTTCTCGACTAAAGTGCTCGACTTCGCGTGCAGGTCGTCGGGCTACCGAAGCGGGGGTGCCATCCCCTCTGCAGAGGATCAAAATTGTGATGGCATGTCTTCGGATCATCCTCAGGGATGTTTCCCAGACCGTCGCCAATAGCCCATTGTGCAGCTCTAGTGCGACGTAAATGAACAACAACAACGAATCACGCATTTAAATGTGCAATTTATTTGTGTTGATTTCATCACAAATCTAAGAGTCTTATTTTATTTTGTTGTTCTTTCAGCAGTTATTACTACGCTTTTCTAAGATCTTGATATGTTTAATCCGGTATTATAACTTACGATTTCCGAATCGAACATTTTAATCAGCCTTTTTAACGTGCGTTATTGCGCAATTTCATCGTCAATCCAAGTTTGTTTGTTTTTTTCAGTTGCTACTAGTTATCTTCGATATTTTTAATTTAATATTATTATAACACGCAAAATAATTTTTTTTTTTTTTGTTCTGTTTTTGAACTTAGTTTTTAACTTTCAGATTTGAATCCGTTCTAAAGTTAGACATTCATAAAATCTCATATAATTCACGAAATATAAATGTCTCAAAGCAAAAAATATACTGAACTAAATGTTGAATCTTACTTAGAGCTATAACGCGTTCGTTTATTTTAAATCATTTTAGAGTTTATACAATTTCTTTAATTAAAATATTTAATTTGCATTTAAGTAGCTCTATAAAATATTTATCTATTTTTTAGTTTCATTCAAGAACATTCGAGTGAATTTATCTTAAAATAAACATTACTCTTCCCCCTATATTTATAATTATTTTTTCTTCACAAATCTGTTTTTTGAAAAGAATTAATTTGGTATTCTTTAGTTTTGAATTGACTCATTGTTAGTGGCTCAAGGAGAAGACCTCAAATATACTAATTAATTAGTGCAGACGATATTTCAAGTTATAAAATCAGACTCAAAAACATCTGAATGAACATAACTTTTTTTATTTCAACCGCTTCGGGAAATCGGGACCCCATAGTTGGATCTGAAGAGCACTTCTATGTTCATTTTACTTTTTGCGCATGCGAGAACTTTTGTAGTGAATTGAGAAACTTTTGCACACACTTATAAAATTTATTTATCCAATTTAAATACTATACAATAAATAAATTTTAGAATATATTATTATTTTATTTAATAATAGTCAAAAAAATTTGAAATTTAAGGTACGCAATTTTTAATATTTTAAAATATGTAATTTTACATGGCAAAATATCAAATTTGAGCGAAATCGGTTGAATCTGACCTGGGAAATCGAATTTTAAATATACGATATTCTTTAAAATTTTATTTCTCGGGGACTAATCAACCCATTTCGTATTTTGCCATGGAAAATTACATACTTTAAAATATTGCAAAAAAATGATATACCTTGCAATTCAAAACTTTCTCGACTATAATTAAATAAAAAACAAATATATTCCATGATTTATTTTTTGCTTAGAATCATTTTTGGATAAACGATATTTATAAGTATGTGCAAAAAAAAAATTTCAATTCGCTTTAAAAGTTCTCGAGATATGGCGAAATTCACAAAAAGTAAAATGAATATCAAGGGGTTCAAACTTTGAACCACTCCTGCCCAAACTAAAGGAACCCTATATTTTGGGGGGTTAAAAATCCAAATCCGCCGAAAAAAAGGTATGTTCATTCAGAGAAGCATTTTCTTCTTCTTAGCATTTTTGTTTCCTATTATAATTTTTAAAAATTTAAGAGAGAGCGTATTAATAAATCTTGCAACAGTATCCGAGCGCCGTTTGATTACCGGTCCCAACTGCCACTGGCTAATATTTCTAATGATTTATATTAGATTATTACCTCTAAAAGTTTTGTAAGTCAAGACTTCGGTTTATAAATCGGTACGAAAAAACAAGTGCAGTTGAAAAGAAGAGTGTCAACCCTTGTTTTTAAATTTATAATACTGAATTAAGTTACTAAAATTTCTAAATTACATTTTTTATTTGTAATTTTAATTGTTATGTAACTCTTAAATAAATAGAATCNTCCTTCGGTTTATAAATCGGTACGAAAAAACAAGTGCATCGTTTGTGCAGTTGAAAAGAAGAGTGTCAACCCTTGTTTTTAAATTTATAATACTGAATTAAATTACATTTTTTATTTGTAATTTTAATTGTTATGTAACTCTTAAATAAATAGAATCATCAACTTACAATGTGCACTGTCACTTCCTTTAAATGTCCTAATTTATCAATAAATGTTCTGAATTCAAAATTTTGTTAAAATTATCAAGAAGAGCAAATTTCTAAGAAAGACTTTCAAAAAATTTTAAAATTTATTATAATGCCATGTAACAAAATGAATCTTTCATATCGTGTCGAGTATGGTTATTAACTTCCTTTGTTGGTGACTCTTGATTTGATGACATTCTATGTTGTAGAAATCTCTCTTTTGCCTCTTCATCCCTACGTTTTTAAAAGGGAAATCGTCGTATTTTTCTACGACTTAACGATTTTCCGGATTTAGACTATTTTCTTCTCCTTTTTTTATAACAGAAATTTTTGTGCAACTTTTCAAAAAAATTCTTACTTTTTTTTCTCTCCAGTGCAAGTGTCATTAAAACTATCATCAATCGTGTATCTGCGAATCCGTATTTTATTCTATAACCGTCGTTGAACAGCCGACCCCATTTTTTGGGTTTACAACTACCAATGTTTAACTCCGTAGCCTTGTCATTCTGAACCTAATCCAGAAGACGAGGGAATTCCCGGATCAAGTGTTGTGAGAAATTTGCCGTCGTTGAGGACTTTCCGATGGAACTAACCCGCATTTGCGTTACATGGAGAGGGAAACTATGAAAGCCTCTCATGGTTAGCTTGGCGGCTGGGGGACTCTAACCCATGCCATGATCCTCCTATCACTGATTTTACGTCAGCACAGTTGGATGCGGAATTCGTATCGATCAACCCAAAGATTCTACGTCAAGCAGGAGTCGAACCAGCGATCTATGGATGTCTATGATAATTTCTCTACTGTCCACCAGCAGATATAAAAATTTCTCTACTGGGGATAATGCAAGCAAAAAATAAATCTAACATTTGACAAAAGAGATATTTTCAATTGTTGAAATATGACTTTTGAGTATTTTTTTTTAAGTCTTTTTTGAGAAAAATATATATTTAATAATGATTCAGACTCAAAATTTCCAGTGTTTTGTACATATTTTTTGTAATTAAATTTGTTAAAAAAAAATTATAAAATTATTCAAAAAATGAAAGCTAATTTCATTATATTTTATAAGAATACAGAATTTCCCCTCACTTAAACAACGCGTAGGAGTAAACAACAAAGTTACGTGCGAATAGTTGTGCATAAGTTCCTTACTTTAAAAACTCTACAATAATTCGTCTCATAAAATTTAACGGCTATAATGTTTATTATATATTCAAATAAACACGCGAAAATAAAATTATGTCTTATTTATTGCCTTTCTAAAAAAATGGTTTTAAAAAAACTTAATATGATGCCTTACATATATTGCTTAATTAACAAAGTAAGCTGTTATTTGAGTAAAACCTTTAAAAAGAGAATTAATATTACTTTCCTTGTTTTAAGTAACTGGAACGTGATTGCAAACTACTTTCACTTCATCGCTAAAAACTTAAAGAATGAAATAAAATGTAAAAAATCTTTCCTTATGTCTAAATAAAAAGTGAAGTGAGGAAAATATGAAGTGAAATGATTGCAATGAAGTAATTATCGTTTGCGGAAACTCTTTATTTTTATTATTCTTACCTTCTTTTTTTAGTAGGCTTTGTAGAGCTGTAACTTATTTGACAAGTTAAAGGTCGGTCGAAATCACAATACGCACTTGAAAGAGTGGTTGCATTTTCCCTTTCTTTAAATTATTTTATTGGAGTTGTTTTATTTATCTTATCAATTCTAAGTGTTCCTATGAATAATCGTACACTTGGCTTAAGTTCGAAGTCAGACAAATAATTGAAATAAAAAAAACACATAAAAATTTATATATACATTGCATAAAATGAGAATATAAAAATAAAATTAGAAAAATAAACACATTCAGGGTCGCAAATTAATATTTTTGAAAGAAAAAAAGAAAAACGCTCCCTAAGTTTGACGAATCTGGTAAGGAATTACTGTTAAAACATAAAAACCTTTTTGATTGCCAAGTTGGAACTTAAATAATCACCTTTCAACTCTCTCCTGGTCAGGACACATTTCGAAATTCGGCGGAGGCTTATCAAATTTAGATAGCGCTTTTCTTTTTTGCTTGAATATTAATTTAATTGCGACCCAAAATGAGCGACTTTTTTTTGATTGCATGAAATCAAAAAATACGTATTAAAAGTGGTCACTACGGAACACCCAGCATGTACATTTTTGCTCAGCCGATGAGCTAAGTTATTGAATCGTTAGCATTTATTATGGATAAAATAAGATTCGTTTCAAACAATGTGAGAATCTAAATTTGATTATAAAATAAGACAGGCCAGTGGTCGGGGGATAGAGCGTTCCCCTTCCAATGGGATGAACCGGGTTCGAATCCCAGTGATGGCTGGTCGATACGAATTCTTCTACCGGTTCGTACCGACCACAGTGCTGACGTAAAATATCCTCAATGGTAGACGGATCATGGGTTAGAGTCCTCTTGCCCTCAGGAACCGAGGGAGGTTTTCGTGGGTTCCCTCATCATGTAACGCAAATGCGGGTTAGTTCCATCAAAAATTCCTCCACAAAGGTAAATTTCTCTCAATGCTTGATCCGGGTGTTCCCTTGTCTTCTGGATTGGGTTCAAAATGACAAGGCTACGGAATTAACATGAGCAGTCGTAAACCCAAAATTGGGTATGCTATTCAATGGTGGCTATAAAATAAGGTATGCTTTTAAATCATATGGGTGGCTGACAGAATGAAATGTCCACTTAATTTAAACACACATTATTGCAAAACGAGAGTCACTCCTCAGGGAAAGACTGTTAAGAACACGGAATTTAAAAAAATCATCTAAATCATTGGTTCTCAACGGGGGCGATACCGCCCCCCTGGGGGCAGTGGGACTATGCTGAGGGGCGGTGAACTTGTTTTNATGATGCTATTTCTCGCGGCCAATTTTCGTATTTAAGAAATGCCGGCCTCTCAAAGTGCACTCTATAGGATATTTAAAGATGATAGTTCAGCTATACTATACTATTTTATTTACTGTAGCATTATTTGTTTGTAGAGCTGTTCCTGAGCACTATGCTGCAAAACACGAAAAACACACTTGTAGTGCGTTACTTCTGAACCCTGGGTTGAACATTAGAGGCTACAAGTTCGATATGAACTACGATTAAAATAATGCTCAATCAAAATGAAATATTAATTTAGACCGCATATATCGGGAGAGCATCTATTTCTTTGGTGGCGTTAGCATTGTGACGCATAGCTTGAAAATTCTTTTCTCTTTTTTTAGGCTACTCTAAAAACACAGTTTTTACTTTTTTTTAATTTTATTTTTAGCACATATTTTATTCTTTTTAGTTTTGTGACTGTTAATTTATTCATTCCGGAAAATGATCGAAATGTTGAAGGGCGATACATTTTGCTTACACCTTTCAGGAAACAATTGTAACTTACATTAACAGCAGTAACTGTAATTAATCGAACAATAAATTATCAATGTTTTTTTTTTAAATTTACTGTGAATTCTACTTGATGATAAACAAAAAGACTATAATTATGCTGATAATGGTCAGTAAGTGGCGGGAACTTATCATTAGGCATGGAGCATCAGTAAAGATTTGAATGCTCTAACTACTCTGAAAGTAGTTAGACTTTCGGTTTCGATTGACACTAAATTCCTCGACACTAAATCAGGGCTTAAGAGAATAGAAGGGCTAGTTCACTCCTTTGAAGAAACTCTCGATGCGCCAAACCTGCGATTTTCCCCCGTGACGTCTCGCTGGTGCAAAGCGTGAGCTTTTACTTCAAGAACGAAGCGTTCGGTCTAACTAGCTTCAACTAACATTGGAGCATTCCTTTTTATGACATATTCCAAGACATTCTTTGTTTCCTATAATGATTTTTCTCAGTTTTGTCAAGTTAATTACAAAAATTTAAAATTATTTATGAAATGTCAGTTTGTGCGATTGCAACTTATAAAAATTCTGATAGAAATTCCACGTGTTCCCTAAAGTAAATGAACAACTATGTAAAGAATGGCTTCAACATTGCAAACGAAATGACCCAGTTAATATTAAATATGAACGAATATGCAATAAGCATTTCTTAAAACAAGATTATGAAAATGATATGAGAAATCGTTTGCTTGGATTGCCGATTAGACTGATTTTAAAATTGCTCTAACTCTACCAAGTGCTCTCTTATCTAAGGGAGGATTAATTGTTCCTTCAGCAGCATGGATGGAAGTGCGTCAGGAATTTGAGAACATTTTTCAAAGTGTGCATGGGACAGAATATCAAAAAGTGTCATCAACGAACTTATAAATGAATTAGAGGGACGATATCCCGCAGTGAATAAAACAGCAATACGCTTATTTTGCATTTCAGAACTTTTATAAGAATTCGCCATCTAAATTCAAACCACCCAGCTACTTCAAAAAAATTAAAAAGTCAAAGAAAATAAAAACTGAAATGAAAAGTATAGATAATTAATAGTTAAAATTCTAGTTTCATAACGTAGTTTTTAATGTAGTTACTCTAAATATTTATTATTTTTTTAAATTATAGTGTAATTTTTTTTAATATAATTATATTCTTTTAAATTTAAATATCTATAAGCAATTGCAAAATTTCTAATATTTTTATGAACCTAAATTATTATTTTGTCAGAATAATTAGCATTTAAGGTTGTTGTTTCCTAATGATTAAGTATAAACAAATTGCCATTAGCAGCATATTTTAAAATCAAGATTCTAAATCTAACCTAACTTTACAAATTATTGTTATCGAACAATATGTAGCTAAAAAAGTGTCGATATATGCATTAAATTACTGAAAAGTTAAAACTGAAAATTTTAAAATAAAGTATTTATAGCGTCATTAACGGCAACTAGTAAAATATTTTTATTAGTTTAAAATGGTATTCAATTTAATATTTTGGCCAAGATAATTTTTTTAAACTATGTGTTTGAAAGGAAATATGTTATTTGCATAAAGTTTGCAAGCTAATATCAAGGAAAAGTCGAACTTATTTTTACAGAGAGAATGATACTAGGTTTTCATAATATCTTTGCTTGCCATCTCCGAGATCTGAGTGCAACGTGACGTCATGAGGAGGGAAATCTTAGCTTCAGCTCTAAGAGCGGAATGAACTAGCCCTTCTATTTTCTTTAGCCCTGCCCTAAATTCCTCGAAGCTGGCAATATATTCCGCTTATAGAGGTAAAAAAACGTTTTAAAAACTTATTCTGTTATCCGTCAAAGAGTTCCAGACGAGATTTGAAAACTCTAGTCCGAAAAGTGGCCAGTATTGAGATAAATTCTGATTAGAATAATTAAAACTTGTATGTAAATACTCAATACGTGCTCCAGTAGAAATTTCAGAGCTCTATATGGTCAGAAAGAGGTAGAAATGTCGATTGTAACATTCCTTCCGCACAGACAAGACAGCGAATTAATGGAAACGTAATAATCCAAATTAATTTATCTTTAAAATGCTGCTTACAGAACTACAGTCCTGCAGCATCGTATTGTAATAATTTTTTGAGAGAAATCAATTTCTTAAGCTTTGAAAAAGATTTTCCCCCCTACTTAATACAATTTTTTCTGCTCTGTAGCGGAAAAAGGAAATAAATAAAAAGGTCCACCCTAATGCTTGTCCCTTGAAGCAGAATCACGCTGTTATTTTGATTGACAGACTGCCAAATTATGTCTTAATTCTAACGAAGACGCTGAAAAGATTTAAAGCACTTGAATTGAAAAAGAAGAGTGAAGAAATAAAATGAGCAAAAAACAAATTCGCCCGAAATTGACGTTATTCAAAGTTAAAAAAACAGTAAGTGTAAAATAACCTTAACCCCACCCGACCTAAATCATTTCCTGCAAGTTTAAGATTGTTTTTCTTTCATATATATTTCGTCCTTATGCGAGGCAGATATAAAAATGCAGTACTTGTTTTTATAAACAATTGAGTTGAAACATGCCTATTTTTTTTATAAAGAAAATAATTTATTTTAATAGTAATAAATAATTTTTGCTAAAACTGACTGCGGAATAAAACGCCAGAATAAACAATGTAATAGTTAGTTCGAGAATTATTAACTGTTAGGAAAACAATACTATGCTTAGTCGATCCGCCGAAATGCAACTGCGGAGATGCTGAAAAAGTCATTTTTATCTGTGAACTTAACCCCGATTTTGCTTCGAAATTCGAATTTACTCGAAAGTTATTGCAAATGTATATGCCTTTTCGAGACTTTTTTTTTCTTCTTTTTCCTTTTTATTTTGAACTAGCTGAATACCAGTTCTTCGGTGAATAAAAAATAAATAAAGGATCAATAAATCAGTAGTGAGAAACACTACGAAATCATGCTCATAACTGAAAAGCATATACCGACGCAGTTAAATAGCTTGGTAGAAGAACCTAGTAAGTGACATTTTTAGGGCAATTAATGAATCACTGCTTTTAACTTCCTTTAAATTTTAATATAGCTAATCACATACATTTTTAGTGTGCTAACATGATTTTTATTTCGAATTAGGCAATAAGGTTTTAATTTTTAGGTGATAAGGTTTTATTTAAAATTAGGAACAATAAAACAAGAATTATTAGATCCGCATTCTACTAAATGGGTAATACAATAGTTCGGATGCAAAATTTTTTTCATTCTGAAAATGACACTTACCCGCTTCTTCCACCAAATTTTCAATTAATACAGCTAAAATAATTTCACCTATTGCCCTTTCTCTATTATTTATTGCCCTTATCCGTGGCTTTACGTTATTGAAGTAAGCAAAACTTTTTTTTTTTGGTAGTTTATCCAATTAGAATAAAGATAAAATGTATTTAGCAACATTTGGCATGATGCTATTTCTCGCGGCCAATCCATAATAGTCAAAATTTACCTCGATCAAATAATTTTCTCAGGTACATATCCCTTTCGAAGGGCGTAAAACACTTCTTTCTACATAAATGATCGGTATTCAAACTGCTTCGTATTGGTTCGGTTTTAATCATCACCAAATACATCATTAGAATATTTTAAACATATATTAATATATTTGGTACTTATTGCATAACCCTTCAACTTTAAGTATTGTGAAAAATATATTTGTCAGCGACAGCCAACTAAAGCCGATTTTTTTTTTAAATTTAAAAAATAGAATTCTTATTAAAACTTAATAAGGATTTTGGAGCGTAGCCTTTTCTCTATCGAACCTTTAATTTACTGTTAAAATATTTATTCGTAGAAGAACAAAGTTCTTTTAATTCTTATTCATTAAAATATTAATAAATTATCTTTGCTACCACTAGAAAAAATATTTTCTGAAACTATGGGAAACTCGTTGTAGAGCCCTTATCAAAACTGCTCCTATTCTTTTATTTCAATATATGACCTAAATTAATTAAGCATCATTGACGTCAATAATATATATGTAACATAAAAAGCTTCAAGTAATCTTTTTATGTTATTCTTTTCTGTAAATCCTTTTATTTTATTTTATTATTCTAATCGAAATACTTTCTCACACTTTTAAATTCACATCCTGTCCTAAAATCTATTTTTGACTCAACTAAGCATTAATTGAAATCAGGACATTTTTCCCGTTAATCTTCGTGGGAATCACTCGACCTATTTCATAAACCAATAGTAATTACTAAGATTTCCATCTTTTCCCTAAATGGAGACACTTTCGGATTTACTTTGCATGATTTTTCCTAACATATAACCGAGGAGCGCAACTTTTCTTGTACACACTCTCATGACTGCTCTGTCTAATAATTAATAAATAAATTTTGTACCCTCCTTCCCGGCCTATATATATATATATACAACAATTCTCATTATTGCGCATAAGCTGCAAGTTCACAATATTCATTAATTGCGCATAAGCTGCAAGTAAACAGAACTCATTAGATAAGTTCAAAATGAAGATAAAACAAAGGAAAATTATAGACATATGAAAGAAAAGAAAAAAAGGGGGGGGGGAGTAAAAATGAAAAAAAATAACAAACTGATAAAAAAAAAGAAGAAAAAAAAAGGATGAAATTTTTTAAAAAACCGGAAAATAAAAGATATAATCTTTTCATCAGCCCACACGATTATATCCGCAAAAAAGAGTGCTTTCTAATATTGTATCAATATAGCCAAAGCAAAATATATTAATACAATAATGTGAGGAGCACTCAAAAAATTTTTTTTGCAAAAATTACAATAAGTAAAATAGAAGACAGTAAAAATAACACGTAAAAACAGAAAATAAAATGAAATAAAAAGAAAAAACAGTATAATACGAAATTTATAAAGCGAGTAGCGAAATAAGATATACTTACATGAGCGGGAAATTTTTCAAGAATGATTTAAAAATATTTTCGCAACAAGATTGCCAGATTACAAAATATGAAAACAAAAGCGCAAATTGAGTGTAACTAGAGAAATTTATAGTGCCGTTCTTACTGCATTGCTGAAGTGATTTGTTATGCAGTGCATTGATTTGTTAGTTACCAAGGATGGGCCCGAAGTGGATGTGCGCAAGGTAATATTATACTGGATAA
Source organism: Parasteatoda tepidariorum (assembly GCF_043381705.1). Classification (NCBI taxonomy): domain Eukaryota; kingdom Metazoa; phylum Arthropoda; class Arachnida; order Araneae; family Theridiidae; genus Parasteatoda; species Parasteatoda tepidariorum. The sequence goes on from NC_092213.1 coordinate 1,789,997, forward strand.
TTTAAAAAATTGACCATAAGTAATTTTAGAAAATAAATATTTATTTAAGAAACAATATAAAATAGAAAAGAGAAACATAAATTGCCTGTTTTGTAATTAATTTTAGCCACGGATATGCCCGAAATGGATTTGCACATGGAAAAATTATATAAATTATCAAAGAAAAGAAATTTTAGTAGATAATTTTAACACGGATTTGCCCGAAATGGATTTGCACATGGAAAAATTAATAAAGAAATTTTTAGTAAATAATTTTACGCACGGATTTGCCCGAATTGGATTTGCACATGGAAAAATTAATAAAATTAACAAAGAAAAATTATTTTAGTAGATAATTTTAGTAGATAATTTTAGCCACGGATTTGCCCGAAATGGATTTGCACATGGAAAAATTTTATAAATTAATAAAGAAATTTTTAATAAATAATTTTAATCACGGATTTGCCCAAAATGGATTTGCGCATGGAAAATTATAAAAATTAACAAAGAAAACATTTTTAATAGATAATTATAGCCACGGATTGGCCCGAAATGAATTTGCACATGGAAATATTATATAAATTAACAAAGGAAATTTTTAGCAAAGGAATTTCTAAGTAAATAAGTTTGACCACGGATTTGCCTGAAATGGATTTGCACATGGAAAAATTATACATATTAACAAAGAAATTATTTAGTAAACAATTTTGGCAACGGATTTACCCGAAATGGATTTGCACGTGGGAAAATTATATAAATTAACAAAGAAAATGTTTAGTAAATATGTCCACAAAATTATACGATTAATTCAATGATTTTATATAAAATTTTATTACTTTAGTTGGGTATCCATTGTTTTTTATCAAATTTTGAAAGAGTTTATCGATTTGTTTTTTGGATAAATAAATATTACTACATATTCTTTTAATTCTGTTCATTTCATTAAAAGTGGTATTTAAATAGATGCTCCTAGAAACATTAGAATTCCAAGTAACTAGTTTATTAATATTAAAATTAAAATCATTTCTTTTATCGTATAAATCAACAAAGCAGATATTTTCAA